>NC_090875.1:41605565-41607235 GCF_036669935.1 Montipora foliosa
TCTCAACCTGCTAGAATCTACGGCGCCCAAGATGCCTAAGGCCCGTGAGCCGAACTCAACTCCTCCGTTCCGTTCTATCGTTTATTCATGGAAACATACAACTATGCGCTGGCTAGCGTTATGCATTCTTTTGGACCCTCATCTCCCATCTGAATATTGTGCTTTAGAAACTTTTACTTTTGTTCGTGAAATCAATGAATTGCCTTATCGGGAACGTTCATGGTTTCCTTTGATGTCGAAAGTATTGTTTACAAACATTACCCTTGGAGGAGTGTGTCAACATGGCAGTTGACTACATCTCCCAGGGCAAACCTGATCTCCAGCTAACTAAAACTGACACTCAGAAATCTTTTTAATTTTGCCCACTGCTCAAACACATTCCTGTTTAAGGGTTCGTTTTTTTTGATCAAATTGATGGGGTGGCAATGGGCTCTCCCCTTGCCCCGGTGGTTGGCTAATCTTTTCATGGGTCACCATGAAGGATATGTTTAGTTGGAAAAAATACAAGGCCTCCAGTATTTTACTTTATCGGGACGGTATGTGACGATACTTGTGTCTATTTAACACTGAACATGACGACGACTTTGTTTTTTGACTACAATCAACGATAGACCTCCCAATATACGTTTCACCCTGGCAAAAGAGATGGATAAAAAAAAATCCCCTTTTTGTGTTCTGATTGACAACAGTCAACCTCTTTCTCCTATTACCAGGGTCTATCGTAAGAAAACGTTCACGGTCTATTAACTATTATTTTAGTTTTTACCCCATTCTCGTACAAACTGGCTAATCAGGGACTCTAGGTGACAGAAACGTATAAGATCAACAACACATGGATAGGCTTCCATGAGGATATCAAGAAATTTTATTAATCTTACGTAAAAACCTTTTCCCCAAGTCACCATCGTTGAGCGAGTCATTAAGCAGTATATTACAAAAAACTCAGACCTTTCGAAACACACTACTAGTCCCTCTAATCCTACACATTTTCAAATTACCTTATGTGGGGCCCTCTCTATTTGTAGCACAAAACAGATTACGTAATTACTTAAACGTTATTGTAACAATCTTGATGTTAAGTTAGCCTTTTCTTCCTTCAAGATCGAACTGTTGTGAGTGTGAAGGACCCTTGCCTGTTGAACTCTGTTCGAATGTTGTCTACAAGTTTACCTGTGCAAGCATTGTAATTCTGCTATGTCGGCGAAACCAGCCGACACCTCCTCCACACGCATTCGCGAACACTTAAACAGGGCCAGGACTCACCTATCTGTAAACACCTTCAACAATCCGCGGCATGCCGTAAAAAAACTCCGCTCTGCGTGAACTGTTTTGAAGTTATAGACCGTGCGACCCCACAAAATTCCAGGTTCAGATAAAAGCGAGGGCCTTACATATTTCCTGCGAGAAACCTTCTTGAAAATAAGCAATTATATCCACGTTAATTAACTCTCTCGTTCTAATCAAAATGTTCCATTGTACACTCTTTTTTGTTAACTTTGGCTATTTTGTTAGATTCCCAATTTATTTCACGTTGTTATTTATCTTTGTTAGCATATTATAAAGTAAAATGTAACTTCAAATTATTCTACTTTCAACTGAAGATGGTCGTTGCACGACCGAAACATGTCTTGCAAATTAAATGTGTCGTCACTTTTTAGAAATTGTTGTTA
>NC_090875.1:41607335-41614835 GCF_036669935.1 Montipora foliosa
TCAAACACGCTGTTACGCAAAAAGCGAACAAACACGTCATGAAAAAAATACATGCAAATTGTGGACAAATTCAAGCGGAACGAAACATATTCCGTGGGCAAAACGAAATGCACTATTAACGCGTTCTTCGAAATCGATGATGCTCAACCGTTCTGAAAACCATCTTAATGTAACAAGGACTGCTCAAGATCGCAGGAAATATACAAAGTGGCGAAGGAAACCGCTTTGAATAAGCGAACCGATATGCAATAAAAAGATAACTTGCTTTCGACAAGGCAGATGGTAATTTTGTTCAAGGACGACACGGTTGGCGTTTTGCTTCGCGGTCCAATTCTCACAAATTCAAATATGCGGAGCACTGTTTTACGGCGTTTCAGAGAATTAACAAGGATTGTTTCAGGGCAAAAAACGCCAGGAAACGGTCAATATAGATGCAAAGAGTAACAAGTAAATACCGCGAATCGAAAGAAGGTAATGGTTCGAAGGAGATGAATTCTGCAAACGATAAATATTTGAACACCAAGGATGAAATGCAACGAGACACACCTTTCCAATAATAGTATGGCAAAATGAATAAACTAAATGCTCCGGACGAAGCAACAAATAAAATGTCATAAACGATTGCTTTGTAAGGTGATTTGACGGCACTGGCTAACGCTTCACACTTTGAATCTGAAGGTGGTTGCAAACTCGACTAAAAGGACTACGTGTAAAAACTCAACGCAAAACTTTATTACAACACCAAATTGCTTGGCTCAACAACCTCGAAAGTGTTTTCGCTGTGTACAAAAATAAATTTTTTATATTCCCTGAAAATATTCTACAGCCTATTTCCAGCCGCTTTGATCGTCGAAATGCTTATCAACCCAAAGGCCCAACAAGAAGTGGTGTTCGCCAGTAATTCTTGGCCTATAGAAAACACACGCTCAAACAAAATGGCGGACGGGAGCACATGTAAATAACGCATCGACAATGTAAGTTTAAAAAAAAGATATAACACGCAATGAAACTCTCACAACTGTAAAATTGTTGGAAAGAATGAAAATCTGTTCGGTTCGGTGAGCTAAAAAGATAGTTTAGGTGCTACAATTACAAAGTGAACATGATTGGAGAAATTTCGGTTTCAACCCTATCTCTACGATTTAACCATTTCGTTCGTAATTAATAAGCCACACAACACCATAACAAATGATCCTGTGAAATTGGTTCAAACTGATGTTTCGGAACAAAACGAAATTGATTTTCTTGACGAAAACGCTGTTGTTTCCCTCAGGGAAGAGCAGTTTGATACGATGTAGTGTCAAATTACGAACTACTGAGATACAATTTTCAGAGACTGTACTTCCCCATCTCACAGGGGGCAAATACGAGAAAGCATTTTTGATCGTATATTTTCAATAAAACCGCCCATAAAGCACCAACCGATCCGGTATTCATATCTCTTTCCTTAAATTAGTTCAGCATTCAAAAGGAACCAGAAAAGAGGCGTAGGTGTCAAAGCCAACGTTCGCTGCTGAAAGCAGCCATATTGGTAGTTATAAATGATATCTCGATTTACTTTAGCATGAAGTAGCCCAAAACGTTCGGGTAAATGGTACTTTCCCAAGCTTAAATCGAAGATTTAAACTGGAATCAAAGCAAGGGAGGAATATTTACTATCTATATACAACCACTCCAGTGTTAGGCTGGCTGAAGACAAAACCGTAGTTACAATAATTAGACATACAAACATCACCCTTCTAAGACAGAAAGCACGCTCATTTTTTCAATCAAAAAGCGCCTCTTAGTTTTCCTTTATTGATTTACCTCATCTCAGGGAAAAGGCAATGTTGAAGAAGTGAAAAAAACATGGTGTATTCTGCTTACCTAACAACGGCCGTTGAGAGTTGGTGGACCAAGACAACGGTCATCTAACTCGTGCAGTATTCCTTCGTAAAACAAGTTCAAATTTCCACCACAAAAAAAATCAGCGAAGCTCGAACCAAGTCACTGACGATACCACACACTTGTAACAGAACGTATGCTCTAGCCAAAACTCCACAAAAGCAACCGCCTGACCAAGTAATTTTACGAAAAATACTACCTAATCAACGCCATTTGCAGTTTTTCTCTGACTGCTTACGAGGGCAGACGATTTAGCAGAGGTATTGCGCATGAGCAGTCACCTGTTGTCACGTGATGTTATTACTGACGTAGAACAGGAAACAACAAAATGTGGTATGAGGGTCAAAAGGTGGTTCGATTCTTTACGTTGAAAAACACCGGGCTACATAAAGAAATATAACCCCAAACAAATATCATCCATGCTTTTTTAATGAAATATAAACGTTTTTTCTTCGCAAATCGTTTGCTTATGTGGACTTTCGACAGGTAGATCTTCTTCGCGAACTTCAATGATGTGGAAAATGCAAGACTGCGACATTGTTATTATCACATGAATGGAAGGTTTTAATTGAAAATGAATGTAAAGAAGTGGTTTACTCAAACAAAGGTTTCCAATATTCACGTATGCAAATTTGGAATACGGGCAAACATCACCATGCGCAATTTATGCGAGAATCTACCGAAACATTGTTGTCTTCGCTTTAAAGTAAATCACTTAGCACATCCAGAGCAAACTGGTCTGAACAAAGCGACTTTGTCGACTTTAAAGCAATCATCGCTTTGTTTCAGAGATGTCGCGCATTAAAAATTGACAGAATGTTTTTTAAAATGTCGCGTTGTTTTCGAGGTTATGGTTGTCGACGGAGCGTCCAAAAGTTTTCTTCAGGAGCCCTTTCACTAACAAGGATACGTACAAGTAAAGTACACATTGTTTTATGTGGATAACATGGCCATGAACAGGCGGCGAAGTATGGTCGCTGGATAATATCTCACCAAAGATGAAGCTCGCTCACTCATCAATGGAGTTTTCTCATTCATCGGAAAGTTTTCGCTGTTCCATGGCCTTTGGATTTAATTCGTTGACAACGGATAAAATCACTGCTCTTGAAAAGGCTACACTTCTCCGCAGGATCTTTCGAGGGGTTCAATGTTTCTTATGAACGCAAGGTAGCAGCGTCCAATTTTTTCGGGAGCCATACATACTATTGGTGATGCAAGATATTGTTCCTCGGATGAATTATCCGCAGCTGCTTGTAGGGATAATTGTCAACTACGGACATTTTCATTTCTGTAAATCATTTTAAGTAAGACCTTTCAAAAAATGAGCGAAATATGAATTTCACAGTGTTGCGTTCATAGTTTTACAATCGAACGGTTGTCGTTCGACATCTTCTCAAAAAAACAACATCCAAACTTGCCATGTAAACGGCAGAATAGATTTTCATTCATTTCTCAAACGTGTAGGACAAATATTTTTATCCTGCACATATTAAAACAGTCTACAAGCAATTAGAGAGCCTACAGCCCAATTCTCCACTTGGAACGGATAAATGATGATGATGACAAGCAATTCATAGATCCACGCCGCAGCGCCGAAGCGTTCATTTGTTCTATGGACCACACCTGTAGTATCTCACTTTCATTTCTTTCTTCGAACCGGGAAGGGTCCTTAAAATTTTATATTCTTCATTTTTATAAAAGGGTATTTTTAACAGGGAAGATATCGATCATTCTTGAGTCCATTTCACTTCGGAAATTGAAATCGAGCGAAGCAGTTTAATAGCATTGAGTTGGCTTTCGATCCGGGATTAATTACAACTGGTTTGCGAGAGAAAGAGCACTATGTTTCGTTCATACCACGACGGAGATTGGCAAATTTTCTGCAAACCGAAATCTTTTCTCTTGCAAGGTCATTCGAATTTTGACGGACCAAGGCAAAGAAAGTACCGCGAGACCGAACCACAAATCCTTGTTTGTTCGTCCGTCAGCAGTCACGAGCAGTTACTCAGGAAGCCACTATGTTTGCACTTTGGTTGTTTTAAAAATATGGTAGGAGTGTATTTTGTTTCTAAAGGAAATTTGTAAAGGGGATTTTCGAGGAAATGCTGTTTTTTAGAATTGCTTCAGTGTTTTTATATTCTCCTCTTTCCTGTTGGTTTTATATGATCAAAATTTCTTTTGTGAAACATGAGGTTTTACGTACGTGTGCGAAAAGATTCTTTGTTGCGCATCAACGCCTCACTGTAACTACGTTTGTGGCTATGTGTATTTGCTTTTAAACCTCTTATTTCCTCGTCTTGGCTATCCTTCTGTTTTCATACGTCCGTAGTCTACATTTTAGACTTTAACAAAAAACCTGTCACGAATGGTTTTATTAAGTAAATTAGCCGGAAAACACAAAAACGAAGAGAAATATATATATTCCCCAATAACTTAAGTGCAACTAAAGTATAGGTTGATGGCTAATTTAATTGTATTATAATTTATCAGTTTATTTGAAACACGTTAAGTTTAAAATACATAAATCCCAATAAGTTTTGTGAGCTATATTTAACCATGACTCCACATTTTTGTTCATTCTTTGACGTCACTCATTCGACGTCCTTATTTCGCCCGGCGCATTTCAAGTGGAACTGAACAGCAAGAGTATGAAAGAAGAGCTAAAGAGTTTATAATGACATATGTTCGCTTTAACCCAGCCTTTTTTTGTTTAATTAGAATTTGCTTGGGGAAGGTTTTTTGAATGCGCCATCCATAGTTTCGGCGGTTTGCAACACCCCCGTACGTCGTAAAATCCTGTTGGGTGAACAAAAGGTGTTATGAATGATCCAGGATCTAATGTTTTCGTCCATCAACATAATGGTGTTAGCGTACCGTGAAAAGCCATTGAATGAGTTGATGCTAAAATGGCATAAATATGCAGACCTGGTGGAAAATCGATTAAAGTCGAAAATGACTTAAAATAGATATGACAACCCTCTCAAAAATGCTTTAATCACTTGTGCGGAGGCTTAATTGCGAGAATTGTCTACATGAAGAAGACTGGCGAATCGTTTATTTTGGCCGTTTAACGGAAAATTTCTCCTTTTGAACTGTTTGTGTTCAAAGTTTCTCCCTGGAAAAAACGCACTTATCTTATGTTTCTAACATTTGAGTTCTTCAGAATAGAGAGCGAAAGACTGATGAACGCATGCGCATGGATGAATAGATAGATAACTTTATTTAACGAGGGTAAAACACGTAACAGTAAAAACTGATAAACTAGTGGCCCTCATTATACTATACATAAAATATATTAAATAAAATGATTAATAACCAAAAAGTATAATAAAGATGACTTCTCACTAGAAACCAAAATGAAAGCGACAAATTCATCGTAACGTGGGCCAACATCTATTGTCCCGAGGAAAGCATAACGACCTAAGGCAAGTCGAAGGAACAGCTGTTCAAACGATGTAACTAGGCGACAAGAACAATAACGTCAAGAAACGCGAAGTCAGTCACGCGGTCAGTCTCTTCCCCGTTGCACAAAAACTGACTTCGTCATTCGCTGACTGACCAGAATGCTGCGCAGTTAACATACCAACCGTAAAAATATACAATCGATACTGTTCCGTGCAAAGGTGACACAATATCCATATAAAACTAACGAAGTGCCAGGGGCACTCGCGACCTTATCACAATCTGTCCCACCAGCGAGTTAAATTCGAAAAAAAAAATGCTATTTTACCCTAAAGGAAATCCAGTAAATTTTTTCACGATCTTCGATGATTCAGTTGACAGGGGGATCGGTTTTCAAATGAACCCAAATGACAAGTACTTTCCGGTTGAATCTTCTACCTTTTCAAATATATAATCCACTCACTCATATGATACCAATATTAATTCCTTTCCTGTCCCCAGGGGGTCAGGTCAACTCTGTTGACGGAGGGACGAAATATTTTGTGAGACGAACGCGATCACTGGTGCGTGACTGCTTGTGACGTAATACAATAACTTTGTTCTGATTGGACGGCATAATGAATTCGCGGGATTTCGAAGGTCTAAAATAAAAAGATACGGGCAAAGGTTGTCTCCGAGGGTTTATATGGGAGATTGGGCTCCTGGGGACGACGAATAAGGACGGACCATTAGAAAAGTGATGGGGGGGGGGGGGGGGGGGGGAGGGTGGGGGAAAAACAAAAAAAAAATTCATGCAAGGGAAAATGCCAAGAAAAAAAATTCACGCAAAGAAGAAGGTAAAGAAAAAAAAAATTCATGCAGAAGGAAGGTCAAATTCTTGGATTTTACATGACGTCACGGCCGCCATGTTGGTGTCCCCAAACAATGAAATGGCGACCATGTTGGTGTCCCGATCCAATCCTCCGGGAATTGACAGCTATTATTATGCTAACGTCTTCTTTTGTTTTCGTTGAGAAACATGGCTGTTGATCACGTGAGGGAAACCTAAGAATTGTGACTTTTATTTAATAATTATATAATATTTGCCAGTGTCTGCTAAAAATAATTCTTATTCAAAATATTCTTGGGGCCTTACCCCAGGCCCTGCTATATTATTATTAATAAAGGCATCTAGTGTACTGAGGTGTTTTCCCTCACACTGAATGAAATGACAAATTAAAGGTGACATAAATTAATTCACACTACAATAGCATGTTAAAATGGGGTTGACAGACCTGCACGACTAAAGCTGTGTGCCCATTGTGTTGATAAAAGCCTTTATAGCATCTTTAAGCGATTTCCCTTTTCTATAAGGGATCAAGGGAGGTTCCTGGTATATCTCTCTTAGTAGCGGCTGGTTTTGTATTAAATGCCATTTTTCAGTTAGCATATTTTTCAAACATGGCAGTGATGGATGAAATTGTGTCACAAAGGGTAGAATTTTCTTGTGCGCTTTCTGTTTTTTGTGTAAGAGGGTTCTTTCTTTCTGCGAATTTAACTTCGGAGAGGATTTTTTCCACCAGGTTATTGGGATAACCTCTCGATGTCAGGCGTATTCTAAAGTTTTTAATGTTCTCCTCACACATTACTTTAGAAGAGTTTGTACTCAGGAACCTAAGAGCTTCTTCTTTAACGAAGCCTTTTTTAACGCCTGCTGGGTGGCAACTGTTGGAGTTTGTGTACTGAAGTGTTTCAGTAGGTTTGTAGTGTACTGAAGTGTTTCAGTAGGTTTGTAATGTGTGCGCACGTCGAGAATACAGGGGCACCCAACGACCAATTTGTTGTAAAATGTATTATTATACCCCAGTTAATGAAAATAAATGTTATTAAGGCATTTTCAGGTGTTTTTCAGTGTTGCTGGGAAAACAGTATCTGTTCCTTTTTCCCAGCAAGACACACAAGAAATTTCCCAGCCAGCTAGATAAGATTGGTTGGTTTCCCAGCCAGCCAGCTGATCAAATTTATTTCCCAGCCAGGAATTCCGCGCGCTTTCAAATCCCTCGATCCAAAACGACCGAACAAAAGCGACAAAACCGGGACAAAACAGGTTTTTTTCCGCAAGCGCAATCACTCTGACCAGCCGTCGTATGTTTGTGACTAGGGAACAGGTTCTTTTTTTTTTTTTTTTCAGTCGTCCTCAGTTTTCAGAGTTTCTACAGCCAGTTCGGATTGAAA
>NC_090875.1:41619835-41684835 GCF_036669935.1 Montipora foliosa
GAAACGTGTAACGCGCGTTCACAGCTTCCGAATATTCAGTGCGAACTGATTGGTTGAATGTTTCAGTGCTAAGTACCATATTTGGAAACCCCTCGCTCTTGTTGTTCCAAATATGGTACTTAGCAAATCGAATATTCAGAAGCTTGTTTCCCAGGACAAAAGGGGCCGTTACACGTTTCAACCCTTATGGGTTTCTGCTACCATAGAATATTGCTGCTGAAGAGTAATTAGGCCTAAGCTAAAATAATAATTTAGGCCTAAGCTTTGATTTTGATTTTAAAATGTAATTAGCTTTGTCGTGAAGTTTGGAAACCGACGTTTTGTAGTGTTTAACGTTGTTTGTTGTTGAGTGTTACTAGAGAATTATCAAATCGTGTTTAAAATATTGTCACCGAGCAGCTAGCGGTATGTTGGTCGAGTGGTTATAGGTGACGGGATGATCAACATTCCAAGGTTCCCGAGTCCTATGTCCATACACTTGGGTTATCGTTTCACACATGTATGACCATTTCCCATAATCCATACCAAGCTTTCAGTCTTCTAAATGGGCCATTTCCGAGTTGCTGTTTGTCTCGGTTTCGAAATGGGTCTTGGTGCTCAACTATTGAAAGGGAAATGAGTTTGATTTGCATAAGAACACGCAACTCATTTCCATTTGAATGGTTCTGCACCAAGACTCGCTTTGAAACTGAGGCATGCAGCAACTCGGAAAGGGGCTATTCACGATAATAGTGAATTCAAAGCAAATTAACAATTCAGGATAATCGCGAATTTAAGGGCGAGAACGGGTTGCCTAACCCTTGATACCTGTCCAGTATTTAGTCCAAGGCTGTAGCCGCGTTTGTTACTATGGATACGGGCATAGATGCGTCATTGAGAGTCCGTTTAGTGCGCAAGCGCATACCCAAAAATGTTGAAACAGGGGTTAAACGGCTTCAACTTCATTCAACATTCGCGATAACAAAAGAAATTTTGATTGGTTGTTGAAGCTCATTATACGTCGATTCAACTGTGATTCAACGTGTGTCAGTGCTGTTGAACTCAGGAAGGGTGGGGGGGGGGAGGGGACAAACGTTTTCAACATCGCTGTTCAACAAAATCGAACAGATGTTGAAGGAAATGTTGAAGCCGTTTGCCAGAATGCCAGGGCCTTAACTTGCGCAATGCTACATAATCTCACTTTTAGCATTTGAAAACAACGAGACCATCCGTTCGTTTACTTCTTGCAGCGTTTCCTCCCCTCCCCCCTAGCGCCCCCTCCCCTCCCCCCCCCCCTTCCCGGAAAAACGTAGGTTCTTAATAAACTAAGCCAGGAGCACAACAAGGGCAATCTCTATCTCCACTAATTCCTTGAGTCAGCCCTTTTGCGTGGTTAAATTTGTTTGTAGGAACAGGTTTTTCTCACTAAAAGTATCATATTTCCCTTGACGCTGAGATAGCTCTGTTTTGATTGACTTTTACAAAAGCAGGTGTACTGAATCTCCCAAGGGAGGCGTTCTATAAACAAATCTACTCGGGAAAGAGTTGACTCCGAAGCTAAAGCCGTGTTCACATTAGGACTCGATTGTAATCGAATTAAATATGAAATGGGTTCACATCAACTACTTACAGTCCCTGATTAGAGCGGTTTTCAATTGAGTGTCGAAAGTAATTAGCGAATTACTTTGCTTTTGTGTTAGACCTACTTCACTCAGTGATTGGTTCAATGTTCTCGCGCACTTTTTCAACCAATCAGAAGTGAAACCAAAACCAATCGTGGCTTGTGCGTGCACATTTTCTTTGCTTTGTGTCAGCTACGTGTAATTACTTCGAGTTTTCATTGGTTTTCTGGATTGTCTCCGTCCTTTTTGATTGGCCAAAGTAATTACTTTGGTTTTGGTTTTACGACACTCATTTGAAAACCGCTCTATAACTGGATTATAATTACTTCAAACAACTTCAAGGGGGTTGTTTGAAGTAATTACAGTGCTTAATTGAACAGAATGGCGAACACATGGTGGCATGAGCAGACGAAACTTCTAATCGCTTTAATTTATGGAGCGAAGATTTAAATTTGTCATCTTCTCTTCTCAGAAGCTATCCTTGGTTCTCTCCTCGCCTCAAGCATGGTGATGATGATCGTGGCAGCCACGCGATACGGCACCATTTCGTCTCACACTGCGATGTTACCCTATTGTATTGGAATTTTCGCAGATGTGAACAGAACCATAATTGAGTAAAATTGAATGGAGTATGATAGCCTGAGTTATACTTTCGCTGATCATAATAGACCATTTTTGAATTCTCACGGTTGGACTGGATCTAGCATGAAGTAGAGGCTAATGCGGGCAAATCTTTTCAAATGCAAATTAATTTGCCCGCATTAGCCTCCATTTCATGCTAGATCCAGTCCAACCGTTAGAATACGAAACTGGCCTATTAACGTTGAGTGTGAACACGGCTTACAGGTAAGTCCCCTTGATGAGCGGCTGCGTTCGTATAAATCTATTCACTACTTCCTATTCCCATAATGCAATACGTTTTTTTTTCGGGGGGGGGGGGGGGGGTCTTTGCATAAAAAAACAATGCAAGTTATTTACTCTTGCGACTGTATCATGCTTCAGTGAACTGGATATCCATTGTTTTAAATCAAAGAACCCCCAAAATGAACTGTATCATGGAATTTGTGAAAATAGCGAATTGATAGGATATTAAGTTGGCTATTATCGAATTAAGACGTGAACAAGAATAAATACTCACAAATTGCTTATCGTATCCCTAAGTTATATTTTGAGGAAAACACAAGGATATCCTGGCTGAACAGTGGAGTTTTGTTGACCAACATTAGGCTGATTTAGCAACAGAACGGGGACGTCAGTGGCGACGGCGCGCGCAGAATAAACACCAATGAGAATTCAGAATAGAATAGACTCCACTCTTTTCTTCTCTATTCTATTGGTAGTTTTGATGCACGCGACGTCGCCACTGACGTTCCCGTTCTGTTGCTAAATCAGCCTATTGTTTCGAACAGGGATACTGGGAAAGGATTCTATGAATGCAAAGTCGAACAAGAGTCACTGAGGCTCTCAGTGGCCTGAGCTGCAGTTCCACGAGGCGAATGAGATGCCTAGTTCACCTCAGGGTTATACACCCAATGGTGTGTTGTCGTACCCATTTCTTCACCGGGGCTTATAGTTGTTCAAAAGCTTACCCGCGATTAAATTAATACAAAACCAGACTTGAATTTTGCCAATGAAAAGAGCCTTGTAATTTTATGCTGATAGAAAGCAAAAATCTTGGCAATTTTTTGGAGGCTAAAAGTCTTGGGGAGAGTTTTTCTGATCAGAACTCGCGTATGCAAAGACGTGCGCACGTGATGTTGTCTCCAGTTTTGGGCTTGCGCTGCTGAACAATTCTGGGCCAACCGATTGGTTTCAGAAAGATCGAGTGTTTCTCTATCAATTTGCGGACTTGCCTCAGCACAGACACAAATAGTCTTAAGGCGCTCGCAAACGAGAAAACAATGTTGCGGAAGTACATGTTTCCCCGTTTGCGGCCGCAGGACGAACAGGACAAACATTTGTTGCAGAAGAAAAAATGTTTCTTATTTTGTTCAAAAACATTTTTTCTTCTCCAACAAATGCTTCCTCGTTTGCACGCCGATGAAGCATTTCGGGAAAAAATGTTTCCGCAACAATGTTGTTTCCCCGTTTGTGGGCGCCTTTAGATACACTTTACGCGCGGGGGGTCCCACTTTAACGCATCGGGAAAAGTCATGTCACTGCGTTACGCTGCGGCTGCATGCACGCGACGGGACATTTTCGGGCAAACATTGGAACGTTATTCTTGACCAGTTTGTTTTGGATTCCTGGGGTTGGTAGTTTTACAACACTCCATATAATTATTCACATCATTCAGCATGCGCTGACCGAGTGATATATCTTCATTTGTTGTTTTTCGATATTCCCTCTGCGAACGAAAATATCAACAATTTTGGCGGACGTATACAAAACATGGACCCCAGGTTCATGTACCACCTTTGTGGACCTGGTCCATGGACTACCCCTGTGGACCACCCCTCATTTTGTAAACTCAATATGTTTTACAAGCAGTAAAATCGTTAGACGAAAAGGAAAGGGGTTTTGAGGGAGGGTAGACCCTTGGGGTGGGGGGGGGGGGGGAGAAGGGGGGTGTTCAGGGTCAGGGCCGGACGTCCTGCCTGAACTGGGATAGTGACGCGTAATATATAGCCTCTCCTATCCCTGGAAAAGTGATCGCCGCTGTGCCCACAGCTCGCTGTCGATCATGCATATGACCGCTCCTTTCCGCTCCTGTCTGTAGCAGCACCTTCCCGGGGCCCCTCCTGTTTTCACAGAGACTGCTGCAGATGCGACCGAGTACCCGGCGGTATAACTGGGCGATGGGCAGACCGGGCTCACATTAGCCTTGGTTGGCAGTCAGTCTAGGAGAAGGAAACCTCTGCTGGACTACTGGACGCGTACGCGTGTTGGCCCTGGGCTCGAGAGGTGATACAGGATCCAGCAGCCGTGCCCCAGCCTAGGTTACTGCTCCTGTGCCTCAGGGGAAGATTTTTGAGCCAGTAGCTAGGAGAAGGACACTCTGATGTAAAACCTACAGCCTGGCAGTCACCACGGCCGTCTCAGCCTGCTGAGCCACTGTGGAAGGACATCCAGGGCCTAAAGAGTCGGATCAGTTGGCGCGCACTGACTTCCACTTTAAAACTACTCTGCGCTGGCGGGAAGAGGAGAAAGTCCTACAGCGACGAAGAAGGGACGAAAACGACAGGTACAAGATGGTACTGGGAGTCGCAGTCTCAACTCTGCATGTAGGCGGCTCAGATGTATGGGTCGCTAGTCTGCTGACCTGAGACAACAGCAGCTTTCGGCAGCACTCTGGGCGACCAAGCAGTTTTTTCTAGAGATAGTAATGCTTGCTCCACAAGGAGACGGGCCTAGAAAAGGTGGTACAAACAAAGCTTGTCTCACCCTCACCTGGTTGGCTAACTGCGGCCAACAGGCATCTCATCAAGCGGTGGAAACAAAAGAAGAAAACGTGAAACGAAGACAAAAAGTCTCAAGCTAGCATGTTGGAATGTTCGCACCATGCAGGATTCTGATTCTACTGACCGCCCACAGAGGCGCACAGCTTTAGTTGCCTGAGAGCTGGCTCGACTGGACATTGACATTGCAGCTGTTAATGAAGTAGCTTCGCTGAGCAAGGGTCCCTGACAGAACATGGTGCAGACTACACTCTCTACTGGTCCGGTAAAGCCGAAGACGACCTCAGACTATTCGGTGTCGGATTCATGATAAAGAACTCTGTCACCAGCAGGCGGGAAAGTCTCCGTCTTCCCCTGAGAGGAGATCAGTACGCTACGATCATCAGTGTCTATGCCCCAACACTACAGGCAGACCCCACGACGAAGGAAGCCCTCTACAGTGAACTGAGGTCCCTCCTGCAGAGAACGAAAGACGCTGACAAGATCTTCATCTTAGGCGACTTTAATGCACGAGTAGGCAGAGATCACTCCATCTGGCCAAGAGTACTCGGGCGACACGGTATCGGCAACTGTAATGACAGCGGACGGTTGCTCCTCGAACTTTGCTCAGAACACTCCCTGATCGTCACCAACACCTTATTTCAGCAGAAAGCCAGGTTCAAAACAACATGGAAACATCCGCGCTCCAAACACTGGCACCTACTGGACTATATCCTTGTGCGCCAGAAAGACGTGAATGATGTGTTGCATACCAGAGTCATGCCAAGTGCTGACTGCGACACGGATCACAGACTAGTCCGCGCAACTATCAGACTGACGATCAAGCCTGCAGTGAAGAGAAGAAGCCCACAAATCAAGACTCTTCAAGTGAACCGCCTCCACCAGCTGAAGGAGGAGTTCCAAAGCGAACTCGAGAGCAAGTTTGCCCCCACTGAAGACATAGAGACAGATCGAGAGAAGATGTGGCAAGACCTGAAAGACAAGCTGCAAAAGACAACAGCCGAAGTAGCAGGGTTCTCATCCAGAGAGAGCAAGGATTGGTTTGACGAAAATGATGAGGAGATACAACAGCTGCTCCAAGATAAGCGCTCCTGTCACCAGAGAGTATTGTCAAACCCCGGCAACCAGGAGGCGAAGTCTAGCTACAGGCAGGCATGCAGTACTCTACAGAAGCAACTCCGCAAGATCCAGAACGACTGGTGGCTAGCGCTGGCTCAAAGAACACAGCTCTATGCAGACACAGGGAACAGCAGAAGCCTGTTGACACTGTGCTGGGAGAAGGGAGAAGTACTAGGAGATCTTCGTGACGTAGTGATAGTGTCCATGTAAAAGAACAAGGGAGAGAAATCAGACTGTTCAAACTACAGAGGTGTCACCTGCTCTCCATCGTGGGCAAAATCCTAGCCCGCGTGTTACTGAATAGACTCATTCCAGCCATTGCAGAGGAAGTTCTCCCACAGAACCAATTCCGCGCTAACCGAGGCATCACAGACATGATCTTCGTTCTTCGTTAGATCCAAGAGAAATGCAGAGAGCAGAATATGGCCCCGTACTCAGCCTTCATAGACCTCACGAAGGCGTTCGATAAGGTCAGCAGAGACGGTTTGTGGAAAATCCTGAGCAAGCGTTGGTGCCCCCCCGCGCTTCCTCGCCATCCTACAGCAGCTCCACATAGGCCAGAAGGGACAGGTGAAGCACAGCGGCGAATTCTTAGACTCATTCCCCATCGAGAACGGCGTAAAGCAAGGCTGTGTGCTAGCCCCTACTCTCTTCGCGATCTTCTTCAGCATGATGCTTCGAGAAGCCAAGGAAGATCTGCACGAGGGCATGTACATATGGTTCCGCACCGATGGAAGTGTCTTCAACCTGCGTCACCCCGTTGCCCGCAAGGAGAAATTCGCTGTTGTCAGCACAATAAGAGAGAGGACTTTTTTTTCTACAATTAAAGAGGGGGAATTCTTATTAAACGTTTAACATCGATTCCAATTATTATTTGCTTCAAGCACAGTCCAGTCCCGACTCTTAGCTCTTTCCAGGAGCGCAAGGATTGATGGGTAGGTTTTTTTATTCGCATCATTCCCCTCTCTGCTACAGTTTTGGAAATATCCCAAGGAATGAGAAGTACCTTTTGGAACGTTCTCGTGATAGTTCTTGGCTTGTTAAAAATGGGCAGCGAAGGTGAGGAAAAACGTTACTTAACCTGTCTTTGTTTTCTGTGAAATAATCAGTATAATTCGTTTTCCGAATCGCTCACTTCTTGGCCAACTCCTTCAATGATATGCTTTGAGTTCGATAATGCAGCGTCATTCGATTCTGCGTCATACAAAGCTTACAAACTGAAAGGGAACTGTTATCTTTCCCCCCTGAACAGGAATTCAGAAACGAATTGTTGTTTTTCATGTTGACATCGCTCAGTCGTGTTTTTATCATTTAAGTTGAAATTAAGTGACAAACTTTGCCTCTTCCTCCGCGATAAGGTTTGACGTTTGCGTTGCGTGACACCTGTCACGTTGGTGAACTACAATCTTGGGGGAGAGGGGGCATTTCTGTTCCATTTTATTCTTGATTGTAGATACTTACGTACTTACGTAAGATACGTAAGATACTTAAGATACTTACGTGTACTTACGTGTACTTACGTACATACTTACGTAAGATTGTAGATACTTACCCTCTCGCGCCTGAGATGGCCAAATGGTGCCTGGGACAAAAGTGGACACACAATTGAGTACCACTACGTCATCACCAGAGGCTGTAATTCGTTCAATGAACACAGAGAAGAATGGACCCACCACCGTCAGGGGAAACACTTTACAACAAATACAGAGCAAACAAGTTTAGGGCCAAACAGATGAAAGCCAGTTGTTTTATGTGCCCTGAGTATATCATTTGCAGTGTTAAGTACTAATCTGCACTTCTTGGAGAAAAGTTATCTATTAAGGACTGTCAAGGAAGACATTTTACATACATGTAGTATAGATCTTCAACTCTCCAATTTAACACTTAAGTCATGAATGTATTGTGTCCCACATGACTGTGGTGGATCCATTCTAGCGGGAATCTACTAAGAATGACAACAGCTGGCATGTCCCAATATTTGCGCAGTTGTCAATGAGGCTAAGGCCTAGTTTATGTGTCGCGCTATCGTCTAATTTAATTCAGACAAATTTAATTCCAATTAAATTTGTCCTTCCGTCGACATAAATTATCCCGTGGTTTTACATGTCGAAATTAATGGTCCGAATTATGGTCGAATTTATTTGTCAGCCGGAATGCAAATTATATACCTGGTCAGAGGTATAATTAATAATGTACGAAAATAATGTGTGCATTTCATTCGATGCGACGCTGGTGCGACGGATAAACTGATGACGCTTTAAAGATATTAAAGCGTCTAGGACAAATTTAATTTAACAGACGAATTTAACTCGTTTTAGACGTTGCTTTATCGTCAAATTTATTTTAAAGTAGGACCTGGAATTAAATTTGTCTGAATTAAATTTGACGATAGCGCCACATATAAACTAGGCCTTAGAGGCAAACACTGGTCCTAGGCAACCAACAGTGCTTCAAATATTTGAGTTTAGAGAAGGAAATGATTTACAAACGTTAAGGTCAACAGCAGAAGGTGTCAACCTTTTTGTGCAATGGAAGGTCAACATTCTCTCAAGAATGACAAATATCACACAAAGAGGAGCAGACGGATTAGATTTGTCGTATTTGATATTTCTTCTGGCCTTTGTGTCACTGGTAATATGAAGCTCTTGAGATAATAAAATTTCAAAATATTTCTGAACTGTTAATCTTTAGTTTAGAATGATAAATATATCTCACTACCACTTCGTCAATGGGGAACCCCACAGGAGTGAAAGGGTTAACAACAGCTAGATTCACTCAAAAACTATGTCCCCATTAACCCTTTCACTCCCAAGACTGCCACTTATAGATCTTACTCTGTCTAACGCCAGACGATTTTACTCGTCAATGCGGAACCCCACGGGAGTGAAAGGGTTAATGATATCATTTATTGATACAGTATATGCCTTTTGCCCTAGAAATCAAGGACTGATTTCGACACACTATCTTTGTGTACATGTTTCTTGTGCTCTTTGCTGTTTTTCTTGGAAAGACATTTCATTTGAAGACTGTTTATTTTATTTGTAGCAACGAAAGAAGATCAAGAATTGTACAAAGTTGTATTTACTGATAAAGAACTGAAAGAGAGACTCTCTCCTCAGGAATACTATGTAACTCAGAAAAGAGGAACTGAAAGGTTTGTTGTAAACAGTACGACTACAAATTGCACTCACCCTACAGGCTTCTGCAATTTTGGTTGTCTTTGAAAAAAATTACTTGTGCTTATTTATTCCAAATTGCACTCAAAATCATGTGATTACCTATGCTAATACTACTACTACAGTAACTACTACTAATGATAATGATAATGATAATGATAATGATAACAATTAAAACGTTTATTAGTGGCTTACACTCGTTGATGTTGCTATCTTGGGAGATGCTTGGGTTGCAGGTTGAAAAATTGGAGATATATCAGCTTCTCAAGGATGAAATCATTAAAATGTGGGGGGTAGAGAAAGTCGTTATTGTACTGGTGATAATTGGAGCATTAGGTGTGGTGAGCAAGAATTTCGAGAAGCATGTTAAAAAGTTTGAAATCAGTGCTTGTGTGGAAATAATGCAGAAGATAACACTACTAGGAACTGCAAGGTTATTGAGGAAAATTTTGTCTTTGCGCAGTGCATGTAAGACTCTGGAGAGGAGAATTGGGGACCTTTGTCAACTTGTTGTTGACTGCTCCCTAACGTTTTGACTGGACTGTTTAACATCTTTGAGTCTAAGAAATTGTTATAAAGTGAATAATAATAATAATAATGATGATAATGATGATGATGATGATAATAATAATAAGACCTGATGTGGTTGTTCTTGATAAGATAGAAAGATCATGTTATGTGATAGATACATGTATCGCGTGCCCTTTTGATACAAGAGTGCTGGAAAAAGAACAAGAGAAATGGAAAAATACCAAGAATTAAAAAGAGAGATTGGGAAAATCTGGAGCTGCCGAAAAGTAATTGTCGTACCAATTGTCATTGGTGCACTAGGGACGTTCAGCAAAAATTTGAAAACATCGTGAAGAAAATTGGACTAGATTGCACGTTATTACTACAAAAAGCCTCCTTGTTGGGAACGGCAAGAATCTTGAGAAGAACACTAGACACCTAGTTTACAAACCACATTAACAACATATCATGTGAATGAACGAAATAATAATAATAATAATAATAATAATAATAATGAAAACTTTATTTGTCTTCAAATACAGTTGTAAATGATTCTCTCTACAAATGGGCAATTAACAACTGGCTACTTGTATACTGTATTTACAAATGAATCAAAATAATGTTGTTGCTTTTAGGCAAATTATGTCAATGTCATGAATTCATCATTTCTAAGAATGTAGAGCATTCGTTGGAGAAAACACCAAGGGAGCTCATGAAAATAATAATAATAATAATAATAATAATGATAATAATAATAATAATAATAATAATTTTAATAATTACAAAATAAGTTTATAAGTTGTACGATTTAGTGGTCCCTGTGGTAATATTATTGGTGCTCTAGGAGCAGAGCATTAGCTAGCCGATTGGCTAGCTTTGTTAGATGTCCATCCTAAAATAGGGGCCATCAACAAGTGGCCCTGTTGAGATTGGCACATATCTTGAGGGAGGTTCTGCCCATCCCATTCCAGTGGTTGTAAACGTACGTGGCAGAGTATTAGTACATGTACCGGAAAAAGTTGTGAGGCCAACCTCAAATGATAATAATATTGTAATAGTGATTATTATTCATGCAAAATATTTCCCCATTTCTGATTGGTTAAAACCACACCCATAATTCACCATAACCAGCTGCTGTTCACCAAATTTGGAAAGAAACTTCGTCATATTGAATCAATGACGTCAAAAGTGCAGCCTGGTGCAGATTATTGAACCTATGACGTCAACAGTGCAGCCCGCTGCAAATTATTGAACCGTTGACCGAAAAAAGCTGGGGACGAGATTGTGTTATTTTTGTTGAGCAGAAAAATGGCTGTGAGTAGGTTTAGAAGTTTGAGCGAAGAAAATATTTTGAATGAATAATAAAGCAATTATCAAATTCGGCTTTCGTAGAATATGAAGAATCCTGCAGATCTCGGAGGATGTTATCTACCTCGGCCTTCGGCCTTGGTGGATAACACCCTCCTCGACCTGCAGAATTCTTCATATCCTACTCAGCCTCATTCAATAATTGCTAATAATGACATTGTGTCAGAAGTGCATGACCTTGAGGCATGTAACTTGCAACTCTTTTTCTTGGAACAAAGCTGTGGGTTTCAGGACACCAATTTATGCCCAAATATGGATAAGAATAAGATCAAAGCTGCACGCGCTGGAAAATGCATGCGCTATGTTACATCCAAATAAGGAAATTTACAAACTCAAAAAAAACCCCAGCTTAGTACCAGAGTTAAATGCTTCTGTCACGAGCTTCTGATTGGGTACAATTTTTATTATTACAAAATAATAATGTAAATCTCTCTCATTTGCACATCAGGGCATTCACTGGCAATCTTGTTTATAATAAAGAAGAGGGACTTTACAAATGTACTGTTTGCGGGAAGGTCCTTTTCAAGTCAGATACCAAATTTGAGTCTGGATCGGGGTGGCCATCTTTTTGGGACACAGTGGAAGAGGGCAGTGTTCGTAAGATTGTTGACACCTCCCACGGAATGAGAAGAATAGAAGTGACCTGTGCTGATGTAAGTGTTGCAAGCTGCTGCTAAGCTGTCATTAGGGCTGAAGCCCTGGGATCTAAATTTGTCTACAAGCAGGTGAGGTGTGATATTCATTGCACATCAACACCTTGCTCTCAAAGGAGGTTCTGGTTTGTGACAACAAAGCTAAGGAATACATGTAAATAGGTACTCCTAGTACATGTAGGGCGAAGACCTTTATGATGCAAGTTATAGTAGAGACCTTAGGCAAGGACAACGATGATGGCTACGAGAACGTTGTCTAAAAATATTATTTCCTGTTATTATAATAATTTTGCGATTACTCCAAGTCGCTTGGCTTGGAAAGTGTGACACCACATTCCAAGATTAAAATTGGTGAGAACGGTGTGGATATTTAGAGACCTCAAATTTGATCATTTCCCGTCATTGTCAAGACCAGAACATCAAGAAATGTCTCAAAATGTAAAACACACGTGCAGGGCTTGCAGAACTAAATTGCTTTTGCTAATGAAGCCTATTGTTTTGTAGCTTTCTCATAGCTGTCGTCGTCCTTGCTTGAGATCCCAGTAGTTACTAGTGTGAACTTGGAAATGATCCTAAGCCTGTCCTCCTAATAGAAGTCTAACCTTTGAACTTCATATTCGCCCTTGTCACGCGGCCGCCATATTGTCCCTGGAGATCAAAAAAGCTTTGTTTTACCACGCCAAGCCTCACCCCCATTGTTTCCACTGCGAGGTTTGGCGTGGTAAAACAAAGCGTTTTTGGTCTCCCGGGACAATATGGCCACCGTGTGACATGGGCGAATTACTAGTGTGAATGCTGCATCACTAAGCCACATGGAACTCGCCTGGTTTACTTTAAATTGACTGAGGTCAAACTGATCATCTGTCATTTATTTATAATGGTTCACTATTCTTTCCTAGTGTGGAGCTCATTTAGGGCATGTGTTTGATGATGGACCAAGGCCAACAGGAGAGCGATACTGCATCAACTCTGCCTCACTCAAGTTTGATCCTTCAAAAGGCAGGTTTTTTTTTACAATGGGTTCAAATTATTAGACTGAATGTTGTTAATTAGTTACAAACAGTTTACCTTTACTTTGCGCTGAATGTGAGAGTTTATCACTGTCTCCATCTTTGTGATCATTGAGTATCTGACATCACTGCTGTCATTGTGGTTAATTTTTGTCATTATAAGAGAACAAAGAGGCGAGGTGCGGTGAGGTAATCGGAATGATTGAAGCTGCATCATTGTCAGCACAACTGTCACATCATCTGCCATCATCATCACTGCGTCGTCATCATCATCACCATCATCATCATCATTATCATCATCACCGTCTTGGTCATCATTATCATCATCATCATTATCATCACTGTCGTCATCATCATCATTATCACTGTCGTCATCATCATTGCCATCATTATCATCACTGCGTCGTCATCATCATCAACATCATCGTCATCATCTTCCTGTTAATTGAAAGTTCTGCAATTTGAGAACTTTAAAAACATCACAAGTGACCACGATAATTATTTATGAAATGCCTGATCAAGTCCATACAATTTCCTGTTCTCTAGGTTTTCAAATTTTCTTGGGACATCTTCGTGTCTCAAGAGAAATAAAAAAGAATGATAATGCATTTTTTTTTTGGGGGGGGGGGGCTGGGGGTAAACAAAATGTATGTGTACTATGGGATTTGAGAAAGTATGGAATACACATTGGCCTGCAACCAAAGGTTTCTCTCTTTCCTCCATTGTCATCACGTCCTTTTCTGCGTTCTTGACCTTACTGTGCCACAATGCATACAAGGTCTTGTCACAGTAACTGGACTTCATCTCTGTCATTGTCACAAGCGATTTCTCCACCAGAATGTTCGCAGGACCTCGTTACTTAAGTAATGTTTTTCAATTGCCTTTATTTTTCAGGTGCTGGTAAAGAAAACAAGAGTGAGTTGTAGTGAAAAATACATCCAAACAATAATAATTTATACTACCGGTATTTCAATTTATGCAGCTTGTCAGACAGTGTAATGTCACTGAGGATTTACCAGCAAATCTCAGCTCAGAAAAACAGTGATCAATATTGTATTTATAGTGTTGAAAAACAAGACAGTATTAATTTTTTAGGTTTCTTGAAAATACCCTTTGGATTGGCCAGGAGGGTAATATTTCAGTGAACAGAACACATCTTCAAAATTAATTTTGGATAAATCCCTGCATCTCTTGCCAGAGATTGCGTTAGTACTCACACACAAGATCTTCCAGTTCATACCTGTACTTTTTTGTTCACACGTAGTTGGATTTGTGCATGTTTGTTAAAGATGATCATCTTGCAAAAGCTTTGATGTGCAAACAAGACACTTAATGTAATGCCGTCTTTATTGTTTTACGGATTTACAAGGATAACATGCTAACTAGCTATGGTTTTTGAACACGTTTCTCAGGATCAGTATTTATAGGTGGGGAGAACAAAGCCTACCACAAAACTTGGAGCTCTGTGCTCTTCTCTTTTGAAACTGTTTGTTGCTTCTTTACTTCCATTTTGGTTTTTGAAGACCATTGGTGTTGGTCCAGCAAGGAAGTCAAACCCACAACCTCCCCCTCAGTCTTTGTCTTGGTCCAGCAAGGACATCAAACCCACAACCTCCCCCTCAGTCTTAGTGTTGGTCCTGCAAGGAAGTCAACCCCACAACCTTCCCCTCAGTCTTAGTGTTGGTCCAGCAAGTAAGTCAAACCCACAACCTCCCCTCGGTCATAGCGTTGGTCCAGCAAGGATATCAAACCCACAACCTTCCCCCTCAGTCCTAGTGTTGGTCCAGCAAGGAAATCAAACCCAGAACCTCCCCCTCAGTGTTAGTGTTGGTCCAGCAAGTAAGTCAAACCCACAACCTCCCCTCGGTCGTAGTGTTGGTCCAGCAAGGATATCAAACCCACAACCTTCCCCCTCAGTCTTAGTGTTGGTCCAGCAAGGAAGTCAAACCCACAACCTCCCCCTCAGAATACTGATAACTATATCCAATCATTAGGCTTTATAAAAGCTGCTCTTACGAAAGACAGAAGTCTTATTCACGTAAAGGGGTTGTGAAACATGCCTTCAGTTTCGCGTTCTTATCCGAAAAGACTGGGAATTCCGCCTACTTGTGGTTGTCAAAGCAGCACTTCCTCCTTATCTTCAACCCCTGAGTGTTGCTCAAGCCTGGAAATCAAACTCATGACCTCCTTTCACCTAGAAGACTGGTACTACATCCATTGAGGCTGTTGAGGCCACTATTATAATTATAACGAAACATAGCTTTTTAGACGATGTCTGTACATTGTAAGCGTGTTCAGTTAAAGTCTGAAGAAAGGCACCAAGACTTCCCCCATTTTCCATTGATTGTCATCATTACATATTCCCAAAATAACCAGAGATGATGGCTACAGCCTGCATGAGGGGTATTGGCCGACATGAGAGCATTATGTGGTCTGGGAGCTTGCTGTCCAGCCTTGAGGTAAAGTGTATGATTATCTTAAAGGCCTATCTTCAACCGACAGGCTTTTCAACTGTTTGTTTTTATTACGGAAATTTATGTTGCTTATCATGGCAATCTGATTGAAATGGATGAATTTCAGCTATTGGCAAGATTTTCATAAATGAAAATTGTTTAATGGCACGCTGTGTCTGTCAGTTGAAGGTGAGAAAGGATTGCCAAACTAATCCAAAATGTTACTAAGTACAGTACAATGGCTGGCAAAAAATCCTCTTAGTATGTTGCTTTGTATAGAGACACAAGATCATGTGTCATGAGACATGAGATCTTTCCCAGCATCATGAAGAAAAGAGAAGCCTGTCACAGAGCTGTGACACTCCATCTGGGCTGCGGCCAATGACTGACTGACTAACTGACTGACTGATAGAGACACAAGTGTTTTTAGGCTCACAACATGTGACATGGTTGGCTACCAAAATTTGTCAAAAATCCCATTGCAAGATGCTGCCACAATGTTGTTGCTATGCATTTGAAACTACCATCCTCCACCCTTGTTCACAGGGTCTTTAATCTCTCTAGATTTGCCATATCCTGTAGGCAAAACAGCAACCACGTCTCTACCAAAATAAGCTGCTTCCAAGCACTTTACTGGTTGTGACTCAAGATTTAAATGCTAATAGCTTCTCACCAAGATTGCTGAAAAGCATGGTGACTGATCTACCCAAGCTTCTGCCGATGCTTTAAGCTTCATTTTGACTGTGACAAACACAAGTGGCGACAATATTCAGAAAAGCAGGGGCCCCTCCCAAGATGGAAAACTTGTCACTAAGACATGTGACCAGCCTGAACCAGGGTCTTTCTTCCTTCGCTCCCTCTGGGGAGGCGAGATGGAAGACCCTGGGAATGAGATTGACAAGCCTCCTGTCAGGTTGCATGTTTGCCTTAACAAAACTTATTATTAAATCAGTCTGTCCTTTCTTTTTGTCATTTTATTGTCAATGGTTCCAACATTACCTAATGTTATTATACAATATCCAAGACCCATGGATAATACAACTAACTTGAACTTGACAGATATCCAAAAACACCTTAAAGTGTTCTTAATTAATGCATAAAAGCTATTTTACGTATTTCGACCATAAAGTGGCCTACAGAACTTTTATGAAAAGTACATCAAACAACATGTACGCAACTTATATCATAAACAACAGAACTAATAAGCTGTTTAGTTGTTTACGGGAAGATTCTATGAGGCATTTGGTTAAACATGCAGAAAACTGAATTGTGGTTGCAATAGACCCTTCACTAAAATGGCAGCAATGGATTTGAAGGAGTTAAAATTGAACTGAGTGAAACGCTAATCCCAAAAATAGAAATTGTTTCAGCATATTAGGTATTATCAGGTGAGAAAATTTGACAGATTTACAGGGACGTTTGTATGGGTACACACCATACCCCCAATCGTACAAACTTTTGTAATTTTTTTATTTTTCAACGAAACATTGCAGGATTACAAATTAAAGGTGCTCTTTCTATTTCTTGTATTAGTTTTACATTTTAATTAACTATTTGAATTTTCGGCAGCCATTTTGCAGAAGGGTCTATCTTGATTAGGGTTAACCCTGCGATAGACTAGCATCCCATCCAGGGGGGAGTTAAAAATACTCCTAGTTGCTTAGTGATAAGGAAACCTGGGATAAGCACCGGCCTGTTGGGTCATTGGCTCGTAAAGCGCATACGTTACGTACCTATTTTGATTGGCAATGAGCCATAAGATGAATGCTCATTGTTGATAAGCACCACAATTATGTTCCTTAACGCATTCACTCCTCAGATAACCCAGTTGATGAGTAAAATCCTCTGTTAAGTCTCTCTCCTAGGTGTCAATGTATTGTACACTATGTATTTACAAGGATGAAGCTAACCTCAGCATCATGTCATTTTTCAGTTTATGTTGATTAATTTTTGGGAGGACTCTTTGTGAAATTTATCGTCTGTATTTTTTAGCGAGTAAACTAAGGAGAATGGTTAGAGGACACTTTGCGATGCTTATCAAACCTGGTGCACCTGTCATTACTACTCTTGTAATACTGTATATGTTTGAGTTAGCTCTAATTAACCCATTGACCCCTGGGAGTGAGACTTGACAGATTTTACTCTGTCTAATGCCAGACGACTTTACTTGTCAACTGGGGGCATGCTCGGGCCCCTGGGGGCATGCTCGGGCTCCTGAGGGGTCATTGGGTTAACCAGTCAAAAATGTCCCCTCCATTAAGGACAACCACTTTTTGAATGTAAACTGATTATAGGGAACGTGGCTCAAGGTTGATTTGCCTCCTACATAATTATACATCATTCACAGTGCTAGGATCATGTTCCCAAGGCAAGGAGAGCTCAAGAAACCACTGCCAGGTTCAATGTTAACAGCAGGGGTTTCATTAAGTTTTAAAAGAAGCCCATAAGAGTTGAAACGTGTAACGGCCCCTTGTGTGCTGGGAAACAATCTTCTGGATATTCAATTTGCTGAGTACCATATTTGGAACAACAAGAGAGACATTCAACAAATCAGTTTGCAAGAACACTGTGACACAATACCACCAATGTTCTCGTGCGAAATTAACTGGAGCGAGGGGTTCCCAAATATGGTACTTAGCACTGAATATTCGGAAGCTGTGAACGCGTGTTACACGTCTCAACCCTTATGGGTTTCTGGTTTTAAAGTAGAAGGGAACTTGTGATAGAGTACTGGTAAGCGGGCATGGTCCTATGAATAGTCTGGCATTTGATCTTGAGACCTCCTTTCAGCAAAGGTGGGTACTGTACTCAACGTAAATGGGTGCTAGTACCCAGGTCCTGGCTTCTAATAAAACCCCTGTAACAACCGCTAATAAAAGAAAACAAGCTACTACTGGCATAATGTTACAATGTCTGATGTGAAGGCAGTCAATCTTTCATATCCACTTTGTCTACACAGCTGACATACTTTAAGAACAAACATGGTCTGTCAAAGCCTTCTTTAATTTGCGGAATTTTTATTTGTTGTCACACAGTTTAGATTTCCTTTTTTAGAGTGGAATTTGTGTGTTGAGCTGAAAGAATCCCTGCGTGGAAGGCTAGGTTACTTAAATGTTGTGTCAGTGATGTCAGAATTAATTACGTCTAATACCATCCAAATTTCAACAAACCAATATTATTATTGATATGCCTTTATCTATACTAAACTGTTAAAAGTCACTGAAAAAAAAATGAAGGAAATAACACAAAAGGTGACCTATGGAACTCTTGTTCTAAGATTTTTCCATGATTTGCAACAGTTTGTTACAAAACTAAGGCCTCTGCACTGTTTCCTACTCAACACTATGGCTGCTCTTTGACAAAAACACAGGTGCGTACAGCATTCAAATCATTACTAAGACCCCTTGTTTTCTTTCGTTTTTTGATGCCCATCTGTCATCCCTGGCTTTTAGTTTTTATGTACTCTGAGGAGTGTGTTAAAAAAGTTCTATCTTTGATCATCAAAAAATCTTGCTAATTGTGGATGAAAGGATTTCTAGTACTGAACAAAAGAGATGCATGCTCAAATTATCAAGTTTGGTGTGGACCGACCCCACACAAATCAACTTGCATGTACCGTGCTTAGTGAAAATAACCAATCTTCATAAAACAGCCTTAGCCTCAGTCCAAGTCAATTGGGTAATTATGAGCCAGGAAAAAAGTTGAGTGTCACAAATAACAAAAATGGAAACTGAGTGTAGGTGGACTTCTAAAACAAACGTGTTATAGAGGAAGGGGTCTAAAAAGCTTGTGTTGTGGAAAACTGGAGAATGCAAACTCTATGTTAATGCTGTATTTTAGCATGTGGTTGGTAAAATAGAACCTTATGTTTCACCATTCACTGTTTCAAGTTTTTAAAGGGTATTTGCTCAACGTTGGTCTGACTGGTAACAAAAAGTTCTAAGCCTTGGAGGTTATTACCTCCAGAGTCTGAGGTTTTAAGTTTGCTTGACAGCACTTGCCAGCAATGCCTACATTGCCAGTTATCTCAAGGATATAATGTGGCATACTGTTGGCAAAATGCTGGGATCATTTGCACAAAAAAGGTTACATTTTGTTTGTGCTTCAGACACTGGGGAAATACTCTTCTGCATGGTGGAATATTTAGCCTCTTGTTTGCATAACTGATTTAGACCAGGTAAAAGCACATGCAGCCCAAGCTCGGTGTAAGATTTATAGACTTTGTATGGGAAAATTGACTTGAGCTTATAAATGCAAAAAATAAGCTGTAAATGTAGAAATAAACTTCACTAATTACCTTTATGCATTGTTGTTCTCGTCTTTTCTGTGCAATCAGAGGGCAACTGTGTCCATTTTAGACGGGTTTGTGGCTTACGAATTTTTTCGATGTCGTTAGTTGTCATTTCCCCTTTTACATAAAGAGAAGAAAGGCTGGTGACTCACGGCAATCTTGTCCCACAAATTGCTCTGACTCGCATCACAAAGCAACGGACCAAATCGGCATAAAAACACCACAGCCTTAAGGCCAGAAAAATTTCCCATCACGGCAACTCCACTTCGGGACCACACAGTGATTTTTGGTGGATAAATTCCAAATAATGTTGGCCTTTCTACAATCTTCCCATGCACTCGGCTAGATGTGTGGCTACGGCCATTATAGCTTGATGGCAGTCATATTACATTCTGCACTCTCATTGGACAACTTAAAACACTTGGCCTGCCTTGTGATTGAACAGAAAATACAAGGCCAACTGTACGTAAAGGTAAGTGAAGCTTTTCTACATTTACAGCTTATTTTAGCATTTGTAAGCTCAAAGTTTTTCCCATACAAAGTCTATAAATCGTACACTGAGCTTGGGCTGCCTGTGGGTAAAAGGAGACTATAATCTCACTCTCTGTGACCATACAGAATGCCACTTTAGTGTAAACATCATGCCACTTTATTTTGGGCGTCTTTACATATCAAACACACAGCACAATAAAAGTAAATAATATTTAGCACCCTTAGCTTAAAGTGTATGCATAAATGCTGCGACATTTCACTGTTTAAAATGTGTAAAAACTTTAATTTGTACAGTTTGCTAAGCAATGATGAACCATAACACAAACAGCATTCTAAATTCTTTGCATCAATCTCAAATAATGGACTATTTGACAGTGTCAACACAAATAGCAATACAGATTCACAAAGAATCTATATTGGTAACACATAGCCACACCATTGCAACAATGTACATGTAAACCTTATTCTTGGCATAGCAAGGCATAGCAATATTATATACCAGCAATGTAATTATAATAATAATTATTTATTCTATACATTATTTTGTCTGTCCTTATTGCAAATTGTTAATAGCAGATGATTATTTTAACCTTTGTTTGATATGAACTACAGTATATATTATGTGCACTGTTTGCATAATTTGGCGCATGCATGATAGTTGGATTTGTCCTTATTCCAGTTCATCTACCTTAGTGGCACTAGGACTGTTGGTTATTTCAATCTCAACTTGCTCCAATGATGGCATCCCTTTCATGCAAGTCAAAACTGCACTTGACTTTTCATTGTCAGATCAATCCAGGTCATCATTGTTGAATAAGTTATCTGGGGGAACTATCCCAGGAGCAGTGACTGATGGTGCTCTGTCATTGGGTAACGTTGAGTCACCAGTTATGCCAACCATAGTTGGAAGTTCCAAATTCGTTGTTGGTGTTGCCTGCAAAAGTAGGGAGTGTAAAGTGAACCCATCATCATCATAAGCATCAACAACTGTAGCGGCAATCAGAAACAACAGCATTAACACCAACAACAGCGAAAATAATGAACATATATATATAACTCTATTTTACCTTAAATTTAAAAGGTGCTTAATATAAAGCCACTAGTTTGGAGGGAAAAAAGGGATATATAAACAAAAGTTACATCATTACTGGTATATCATTGAAAATTGTACTTGGTAATTTGTATCCTAAAGTCTACAAAAACTGTCCATTGCATTGAAATCTACTTAGACATGAACAACAGGGCTAACCTCATCGGCCTGGGCTAGATGATACCGCAAGATGTAAACACATGTACAAAGTATAACATTCTTATTTGTATGTAAATCACTTACATTTTTCCTTGGTCTTCCTCTGCCTCGTTTTGGAAGTGATGTGTCAGGGGGAGGCTACAAACAAAAGAGTGGACGAGTGACATTTTAATTATAAACAAGACAAGGCAAGAGGCCGACAAAAGTCAAACGCAACCCGAAGGCTCCTTTTTCATTAGCTTCTACTGTAACTTATGTCATCTGCCGCAACTCACGGCAGGGGTGGTCGCCACTCCTATCCCGTTGCACGCACAACTTTTTTAATGATGCCAGGTGTCCTGGATCGCTTTAAGGTATTATCAATAGCCTCAGGATAGATTGCTTTCAGTCTCCCTTAAGGTTTGACAAGGCGAAAGCTGAGTGAGTGTAAGTCTTACTATAGACACAAGATGAGGCAACATCCACAGATTGAACTTTGATTTGTGCTTGTTGGGATGGCTCTTGTTGAAATTAATATTTTGCAATGGGCAAGTTCTACTGATTTGCCAGTAGATTAGCAAAATACAGTGTGTGGATTGTGTAGCACCAGTATAAAATACCTACCGATCCCATTGTATTAGTCACATGGGAACTTTAAAAGGTGGGAGTGGTCACCCAAAATGCAAAATTTCTATAGCACTTTTACTCCCAAGATCTGACATTACTTTTAATGCCAGTTTTGAGGATTTGATTTATACACACAAAAAAGCCCAGGCAATAAATTTCTTTATTCATGTCACCAGTTGACCTTGTGAGGAGAAAATTTATTTCAGTCTCTTTTGGTGGGAGGCGCGGTGGCCTCCTGGTCAGTGTGCTTGACTCCGGATCAAGTGGTCTGGGTTTGGGTCTTGGCCGGGGACATTGTGTTGTGTTCTTGGGCAAGACACTTTACTCTGCCTCTCTCCACCCAAGTGTATAAATGGGTACTGGCGAAAATGCTGGAGGTAACCCTGCGATGGACTAGCATCCCATCCAGGGGGGAGCAGAAATACTGGTACTCCTAGTCGCTTCATGCTACAGAAACCGGAGATAAGTGCCGGCCTGGTGGGCCTTCTGGACTTAACCTTTTTTACCTCTTGAGAGGAAAAGTGTTGAATGAATGTTATACTGTGAAAGTGAGGCATTAGGTGGGTGTGGCAAGACATTCCAGATCTCTTACCCATTTTCTTGGTCTTCCTCGTGGTCGCTTTGGTCCAGTGGGAATTGGTTTGGGCTGTAAATTACCAGTGAAACATGACATTTTTAGTTAGATGTGTGACGGTTCTTTAAAAAATATTGCACTCATTTTTTCTACATTAACATAAATTGCTAAGGGAGCATTCACAAAAACTTGTTTGGGGGGAAGTGGACTGATGAGAATTACCTACAATCTAAAAAATGTGGAGGACCCCTACTTGCTGAATTAAATAATTACAGGAACCCCACTTTTAGTATCCCTAAACTTTGAGACACCCCCAACCTACCTCATAGCCACAAACCAATACATGATGCAGAAGTCAGAAGAAATGAATGAAACAAATTAAGGCAAAAACAGAAAAACACCTCCAAAAAGCATAACGATCTGCTAACAAATGCAGAAAAAAATTTAAGGCCCACAAATCCTTTAGAAAGCTACCTATCTCACTGATACATGGCACAACCTAACAGGCGATCGATCAAGAACAAAAAGATCCGGGGCCCGTGTGCTTCTACCACCGACAAGCCTATTGGTTGAGACTAGAATTAAATTGATGCAAAAGCATGAGGTGAAAAGATCACATTCACATTACTGCAGAGACAGGGTTTTCGATCGTTTTGTAAAGTAGTGAACATATTTTCCTGAAAGCACCAGACATGGCATTTTTGGCGCTGCAAGGCATTTGCGAGCGCCAAAGGCAAAAAAAAAAAAACCCAGGGACGTCTGGGGGCATGCTCCCCAGGAAACTTTCAAAACAGAACATCCAGAAATGCTATTTCCAGTGTTTCTGGAACCCAAGAATCTGTTTCCCAGGCAAGGCTGGAGTTCACTCAAATTCTGTTTAAAAATTTAGTAAAAAAATTATAATAAAAAACAAAACTAACCCCTCAAATATTGGCATATCAAAGTAAAGGACATGGAATGGGAAACCACTGGATGAAATGTCTGGCCTTAGGCCTCAAACAAAAACCCTGGTCTGCTGCAGAGAAAATCTAGAAACTAGAAATATATCATCAAGATGATCTATTTTCTTGGAATCTCATAGAACAAATACCATTGCTGAATGAAATCTTACTGGAAGCGCCCAAGAGGGGCGTCCATACAAATATGCACTAGAGAGAGCAAAATTATGGCAAAGGAAAAGGAAACCAGACCATGTACGAGGGGGTCATGTAGGCCTGTGAACCCCATTTTACACTCTTGAATATTATACTGTGTTAAATTGTGTTTTCATTATTTAAGGTACCCCCCTTGAGAGTGTTTTTATTTTTCAAACACCCCCCTTTTTAGCTCCATTTTTTTGGGGGGGACCCCCCAATTTCTCATTAGTTCCACCCCCCAAAGGTTTTAAAACCATTTCTAAACAGCCTAAAAAGCCTAAATGTAACCATTACTTTTTCTTTAGACCTTGCTAATGATTTAGTTGCAGGTAAACATGCTATCAAAAATAGGCCATTTCCGAGTTCATGTCTGCCTCTTCTTCAAAGCGAGTCTAAGCGCGAAGTTTTTCTGATGTTAATTAGTACTACTTTACATAAGAATGAAAACAAATTTTCGCAACAAAAACTTCGCACTTTGACTCGCTTTGAAGAGGAGGCACATGAACTTGGAAATGGCCTATTGTTGCATTATTTTAAAGATTTTGTTGATAAAACTTTGAAAATTCTATTATTTTATTATATCTTTCAGATAGTTTGCATGTTAGGATTAGCTAATGTAGCAGCTCGCATTCTACAGTACGGCTTGCCATCCAGCCTGTCAAATTTGAAATTGATGGCAAAATTTCCAACAAAATCTTCATATTAATTTTGTGAAATAAACTTGTGAAACTGTTGGAATCTTGCAACCAAATATTTCAAAAACCCAATAAGAGTCATTTGTTTTTCTGATTTTTTACACATGCTAATCATTTGTGGCAATTGAATGTTCTGCTTGATAATTTCAACTAGTTTCATTTTCTGCATGCCTGATTACCTCGCCACACATCTTGTTTTCTTGGTCCTTATTGTAAGTTACAGTTACAGGTCCTTGTTTTTTCTCACTGATCTATTGCCCACATGCTTTAATTGTGCTTGTGCCATAAATCAACTGGACAATCAATGGGAAAAAGTCATTCTGTAACTTACAGTATGGAACCTGTGGGACTTAAATTAAGACTGTCCCTACATGCCATACATTGGCACCATAAGAACACTGTGCCTTACTTGTAATCATTTCAACAGTAATATTGTCGGTCCCCAAGTCAACAGTTTCATTTATGATTGAAATAAAGATAGATGTTCATTTTTGTTAGCAAGGGTTTTTCTTTTATCTGTTCTGAGGCAACAAATGCATTTTGCCGTAAGCCAGGTCTTAATTTATCTGGCAGAATGTGCAAAGCATCAAAATAATGATACAATTGGTTGTCTCCAACTGACACATCTGTCCTGGCATTATTAAGAGCTTTATTGAGCATTTTATTTCACTGTTGTGTGATTGAAAATATTGTAGGGGTATTGCACATGTTAATTTGTCATGACTGTCAGCACACGATGTTCATGCAATCAATCATGAGAAAGCTGATGTGATGGCAATAACGAATAAACCAATTTATCATTGGTTTTAAAATGATGAAATTTGGATGCAATTAAGGAAAGCATAGATTAAGCAGAAGATCATGGATTTAATATCCTTTGATTAGAAAGGCAAAACTACCATGTGTGGCCTAAAAGGAAATTATGTGAAATAACTGCCTATAGCATTGCCATTGAAGATTTCCGTGGCAACAGAGACATGTTCCCTTGAAGGGCAACCTGTTTCAAAGGACGATAATAACTATCAAATGATTGTTTTGTGTTGCATTGTCACATTAGGTCAAAAAGTCAATTCTCTTTATTTTGCTTGCAATATCCATGCAAGGGGAATCTTAAGTTTCATCAATGTTATGATTAACTGATTGATTTCTGCATAGTAAAACCATTCAACTAGACTAAAAATGTGCTGATGAACTTTGGCATTGGTTGTTAATTTTTTAAAGTTATAATAAATTTCTATGAAAACTGTCTTTCCATTTTTTCATTTGTAAAATAAATATTCTTTGTTAATAATATGTTTAGCCAGAAATAAATACTGGAACTATCTTCTGACTTGAAGTGTGGAAACCTTAATTAAGGGAAGAGACTGAAGAGAACAAACCTTTGGCAGACATTTGTCTCCATTCACGTTATCTTTAGAAACTCTCCTTTCTTTCAGCCCATGGCAAGTCTTTGTGAGGCTGATTTTAGATTAACGGTTTATTGTGTTGTGAAAGACAACTTCTGCTGAGTTCATGCAACATAAAAGGATACTAATGTAGTTTTTTTTAAGAACATGTGTTAGGGTCATTTAAAATCGCTCAAACAATGTGAAACAGACCTTTGTTTGAGTCCAAAATGTAACAATAGTGAGAACCACAACTGAAACATGGCAAAGATTTGCCTTGAGAAAATACTTGTACTGAATTCAGTGTGTCTTTGCTACATTTTTACATAGGTCCATCAAGGCTTTTAACAATACTTCCAAGATGTTTCTTTCATAAAACACGAGTTTATATATTGATTTTGGGGTAATTTGGAGACTGCCAAAGGCAAGCATTTGCTAAGTTCCAGACTGTTAAAATACGTTTTTGAGGATAAGTTGTACATGAAGCAACACTGACAAATTTAACTGTTTTAATTTTCAATTTATGCAAATTCATTGACAGGAGTAGAGTTTCTAATAAGGAATGATTATTTTAGCACTAATCGAGCCCACCGGCGCAAAACACGTTTGCTTAAATATGAAACTACAACGAAACAATTCTGTGAACAGGTGAAAAAGTGAAAGGACGTAATGATAAACTTCAGGAAGTCGAAAAACTCTGCAGCTGCAACCCTTCATGGACTGACTGTAGGCTATTAAATAATATCCGCGAATTGTTTTTAAAAACAAATTCTCATCAATTAGCATAAAAAGTGGGCGAACTGGCTTGTTTAGGAGATATCATCTCTAGTTTGAACGGGCGGTATCCCACAGCCCCCAATGAACCGCGAAAATTGAGGCGAAGGTGGAATAAATATTAATCGATCTTTGATTCTTTATCGCTTAATAATTGCCATATCCTGAAAAGTTACTTTGTGGTGAGCTTACGAAAACTCTATTGAAGCATTTCTTTGCGCCGTTTTGTTTTCGTAACGTAAAAATTGGCATAACAAAAAGCAGCAAGTCGTGACATTCTCCTTTGTGGTTTCCGGTTCTTTTGAGATTTCCACTCGTAAAAACACCTATTACATAATATCTTTGGCACCTTTACGCTAGAAAAATGAACCATATCAGCATAAGCAAGTTCTCAATAGATTAATGGCGAAAGTGACAGCGAATGTTTCATTCAAGGCCTAAGGTCGGGGTAAAACATACGCTTAATATGATCGACTATCGAGTTTAACTGTCGAAGCTTTAAAATAATTGTGTGATGATCGTTCCTTCTTTACACTATTCGCAACAAATGAACTTATTTTCCCCGTGGAATTGCGGAGCTTCAATTCTTCGACGCTTTTCCAACCTCTGTACGACCAACCACATCGAAACCACGTGCTCGCGAATGCGTGTTAATCGAGGTGCTGTTCGTGTGTGAAGGTTGTATGCTTAAATGTTTTTAAAAATATTTGATCGAGTGGGCCGGACGAAACTGCTTATGTTCGGCAAACATTTTATTCAGTAGCCATTGTGTGACGGTAAAGAATGGTTGCCTCTTTCTTTCGAGCAGTGTTTGAACTGCTGGAGTTTGGAATTACCACTAGGCGAAAGACTTGATTAGAATTAAAACGGGCGTCTTGACAGCTTTCCAGTATCAAAAGACAGGAAGATAAAGCCTACAGTTTCCGCGTAGGCTTTGCAATTTTGCCTACTGGCATAAAACAACGTGTCTATTTCGCCTGAGAAGTTCAATTTCCTAGAGATTTTCCTCGATAATTTTGGGCAATGATCCAAAATTCGATTCTCCAATATCGGCCTTGTGTACTTTCTGAAATAGCTGTGTTTTGAGATTAAATCCATTATGCACACATTGGCCATATGGGGAATTAAACGCCTTCACAAAAACAGCGCACGTGGACTTTTATTACGATGTCATTCACTAAGATGGCGCTTACGCATAGATTTTTTTTCCCGCGAAAACAACAGCCTCACCACGTGGTGTTCGAAGTCGAAACATACGCATGCGTGGTTGTAAACCTCACGTGATGTGCAAGAAGTATAAAGTACAAGTTCGCGAAAAGTTTCTGCAAACGAGTTTCAAAAACCGGAAGCGGATTGTAAGAAGAGTACACAGCGAACAACAATCGCGTTAGGAGTAAATTCGTGGCACCTTTAGTGTTTTGAAAGCTGCTGCTTTGCGTGAAACATGGAGGCGCCGTAATTTGTCTTGCGTAGCGCGCACAACTAGCTTATTATGCGGTCAAGTTGTAAACATCGATTGTACAAAGAGGTAGCCACTTGGTCTTTCTGCATTGTTAATTACAGGGCAAAAGAGTGCTAGAATGAAATTGTAATGACTTTTAAAGCTGCAGACAGAGCAGAAGGAAAAACTCGTGGGGATCAACCACGGTAGAAGCAGCTCTGGTTGGAGACAACGTTGCCTAGAACTTCCACGCGCGCTAATAGGATAATAAGTACAAAAGAATACATGTATTTCTCAGGTCAGCCAAAAATATCTTTTCACCTAACGCATGCATAACTGAGATTCTGTGGCAATACAATACTGGCAAGCACACGAAACCACGAGACTAACATCCCGCACTTGAGCGCGTGCTTAGTGAAGTATAACATCCAACCCACCTTGGGGTTTTTATTCTTAGAGCCTTTTGGTCTTCCTCGTGGTCGTTTGATCACTGGAGCACCATCGTCCTGTGCCTTCTGCGGCGAGAAAAGTTAACAAAACAATAATTATGAAAACGATATTAACTCGAGCTAAATTTAGGCCAGAGCAAGTGACCTCATCATATTCAACGCTGCGCTCAGCTCTCTGAGAGTCGCCAGCAATTTGCATGATTGAAATAAACCTGAAGCAAACACGTCTATTTCTAACCTCTGGAAAGTTTTTTCTAGGGCGCCCTCTCTTCGCCTTTCCGGGCACTTCCGCTGGCAAAGGTTTGTCGTTCTGAGCGTGTTCCTCTCTAGTTTCCTGTGAAGTTTCCGTTGCTGTCTTTTCCTGGCATTCTTCGGTTGCGGCCAGTTGCGGCTCGGTCATCGTACGCGCGGTTGAAAATTATTTCGGTGCAGCAACGCGCGAGAGCCTGTTTGCGACGTTTGGACCGTGCGTTTTGAATTTTTACGACCCCGCCTTGGGATTTTGTAATCTCTCAGGAATTTTTCCCGAGTTTGTCGATCAAGCGAGAAGCGTGGGTGGAAGTGTGTTTCCTGTTCCTCGAATCGACGACTCGAGTTGATCCGCATTGATTCGCTCCTTACAAGTCTACGCTGTTGTTTTCAACTACGCAAATCATTCGCAAATTTACTATCGTGTCGGCTGTAGGCTAATTGACGAATACAACTTAGTAGCGACAATGCAATTGGCTAACGAGTGATCTATTGTCAGGCAGTCCCGCGAAGAGTCTGAGAGACCTCCCTTGTTTCTTTGAACTTGCCGGCTTGATTGACAGACGTTTGAACCTGCCGGAAATGAAATTAAATAAAGAAATTCTTAGTGTTGCCATAGGTATTGGTTTAACGCATTCTGTTCTCGCGCCGACCTTGTTTTGCCCTGGAAATGTTAAGCGTAAGTTGTCCCTTTAACTTGGGAATGGCAATTTCGACAATAGTCTTTAAGGATTATCGAGGATTATGTTTTGTTGTTGCTTGGCCAATGCAACTCAATGCCGTTTTCAGACGAATATCGGAAAGGACAGCATTTCAGGAACTTCCTTTTGATTTCATTATCTCCAAACCTCAACTTTAAAAGGAAGCTTCTCGTTATTTCATGTAACAGGTCAGCATTGCTGAACAGCTATCACAACAAAGCACTTAGATCTTGCCAAAGGAATTTTAAACTTGATCCCATTTAACAAGTAATAGCTCTGGACAACAAAAACAAACGTTTAAACGATTTTTCAACAGATAACAGTTGATAGAAACCGTTTTACCTCGTAAAAAATACTCTATTAGCTAATTATTATACAGAAATGACACTGTGCTTGGATTAAGCAAACAGGCATTAAACATCTTACTTAAATCGTGTTTTTGGACAAATGCCCTAATTTTTATAGTGTTCCAAACTGTTAACTTATCAGGCCCTTTTCATAAAGAGGTATACAGCTTTTGTGTGTTTGCTTTGATCTTTCTTTTCCAAGGGAGCAGTTGCCCAATATAGCATCTCATAAAAAAAGTTAGTTTCAGTTCGGTGAGCTGCGGTGAACTTCATCTTGTGTTTCCTTGAACAAACTTCAATTTTCTCGCGTTCTTAAGCGACGTCAACCCGCAAAGCTATCCGTCCCGCAAAATAACAGAAGAAAAGTAAACATACTTTGATCCAAAATAATGCAGTTGACAAATTAAACCAGCAGGGTTTCGGAAGCAAATCGAAGAAAGCTTTTCCGGAATAAACACATCGAGTCCTTGAATGTAGTCATTTTGCTGGCATGTTAAACAAATTTAACCCTTAAAGTCAACGTTTATGACGTTCTTTTGCGCAGTTGTGAGCGGTTTCGTAAGGATGGTATTTATCCGTGACGTGTTTTTTCCATCCTTGCAAAAATGCCGATCGTTCCACCAATAGCCGGCAATATACGTATGTTCACCGAAAGAGTGCTTATTCTAAGTCGAGGACAATGTTGGCTAAAAGCCAAAAACACGCATTGTTGCTTTAATACTGAAGAACAAGTCCAGAGATTGTTACTGCTTTGCTACAAGATTCATGCAAAACGCGAGCAAATTCGAAAAAAAGAGACATCTTTATGCAACTAAGGAACGTATTGCAACGTTGCCGATAGCATTCCCGGTTTATCGACTCGTGTAAGTTTGGCATCTCCTTCTTAAGTAAGGTTTAATTTTAAATCTTATCTCCAAAAAGCGATTTACTTCAAACGAATCGCTAAATCTCGCGAGGCCTTTAATAGACGGAGCAAATGAAAATGCTTGGGTTGCTAATCGGAAGCATTTTCAAGTGCATTGTATCACTTTAGCCTTCTTGCGAAATTTTGTCCAAATTCTTCACGAGTTTGGCCCTCGCCCTGCTGAAAATGTCAGTATATTGCGAAAGAACTTTGACGAGAAGTTTCGTTAACCTTTCAGTTTTGCTTTTTTGACGGGGCCATGAAGAAGTGCAGTTTGTTTGCATTCCGACAGCCTGCATGCACAGAGATGGCACCGTTCGACTCGCATTGGACTGCACTTGTGAGTTTCAAATTCAGTGATGTTTTCAGTATTTTGTGTGAATCGGTCTCAAAGTTGCGGCTCCTGAACTCCAAGACAAATAGACAAATTTAATCGGCAGAAATTGGCATGGTTTTGGCTTTTGTATTCGCTAGTCTTGCAGGCAACTTGTTTGGGATCATCACTCTCAATTCTTTTCACGGTTATCATCCCCGGAGCCGTCGATTTTCTGTTTTAGTAAGTAAGCCATGGTTTATTAGGAATATGCGTAACGAATGTAAGCACTTACAATAAATGCAGTATAAGTAGTACATCGATTTTACGAAGAACGGAAGGACCAGGAAACTTACTAATAGTCCGTTGTGTAAGGAGTTTCAAACTGTTTTCCATATTGTAAGAATTCAAGCGAAGAAAAGACAAATTCCTTCTGGATCACTAATCTAGTGATATAGCTAAGCTGATTCAATTCAATTGTATTTTATTCATTAATTCTTCTATTTTAGTGACATTGCATGCTCCTATTTATGTTATAATTAATCTCTCTTTTATTGTCTTCTTTTCCCTTTGAAATTGAGAATTATTATTTTTTTCATTTTCTGTAGTTCCCATTTGAATGTCTTGATTTTGTTATATACCAAATAGAATCTGCTCACTGCATAACAGAGCATGGAGGCCACAAATAGGCAAAATATCTGTAAAGCCATCAAACATTGATTTCATTCAACTGATGTGAATCGGTTTTATGATCCTGGACAAGCGTTCAATTTCGTCATGTAGCTTTTATCTTTTACAACCTAAGTTGCCAGGTAACTCGAGTCATTTGCACGGCTCAAAAATGTTCTTATTCGGCTCAGTTTACTTACATATTCGAAGCCGTGACTTTCAAACGCGTACATAATGGTTAATTCTGCTGCCTTCAGTCGGGTCATCGCGACTGATAGTGCAAGACTCAGCTACAACAGCAGAAAGTTAACTTCTTTTACAGTCTTTGATCAGTGAACTTTGATGTAGCAACAGTCTTCTTTTAATGCTTATTTAGAAGGCCCGACACTCAGTTAGTAAGCGATTTAAAAGCAGTTTTACCTAAGGTTAAATTTTATAAACCTTTTCTAATGATCTAGAACTTTAAGTAGTAGCACAGAATCGTTGGAAAATCAAAATGAATTAGATTAGAAAGTAGCGGCTATGATTTGATTTTGATACTTGACCAGCTGATTCAGCTATCAGCCCTTTCTCTATTAAGCTTTCAATGTAGTTTATATTCTGAATATATGGCAGCAATTCCGGTCGTGTAATTAAGAAAAATAAATGCACAGAAAGGTTCACGTACGTAAGAGGGGAATATTTTTTGAGTGTGGTTTGTTGCGGCAAAAAATACATCGAAGATTGTGCTGCGGCATTGCACAAATTGTTAGACCAATCTTCGACTTTCGCTTTTCTTTCAAGTTGTAGATACGTACTTTTGTATGCTGAAAAAAATTGAGAGAACCAGCTCGTGGCTCTGGGCTGCACCTTCACCTCGTGATCTGGCCCCAGTTGTTCAAAACGTGGATAGCACTATCCACCACATAAATCACTATCCGTTGGATAGCGCAATTGGTTTCGCTAATACTTATCCACTGGATAGTGATTTATCTGGTGGATAGCGCTATCCATCGTTTGAACAACTGGGGCCTGGTTATCATTTTCAATGCCTGAGAGAAACTTGTTTATGATGAAGTGATTGAGCAAACATTGCATTTCTCTTATTGCTCTGTTTGGAGATAGCAAGCCATAGTCCATTGCCTCTGTGCACGTTTCGTGTCTAATTGCTTTGAAATATTTTTCTTGTTGCGATAAGTATGGTCAAACGACAAAGGAACCTTTCCTTAGCACTGATCATATCAGCAATTATCAACGCACCGTTTCATTTGTTCAGTTCTACACTACTGTAACATATCGTGCGATATAACAAGTACCTCGTAAATATAAGATACTGAAACTCTCTACTCGGAGAAATAAGTTGCAGCTTTATTAACGCTTGGTGACGTTGCTGGAAGGCTAACCATCAGCGTTCCCATTGACAACCGGTTATGCTTTCCTTTCTTTGAAAAACTGAGTTTAAATGAGATTGACTGTATTCAATTTTTTTCTTCGGGCACCCAGCCATCATATGAGTTGTGAATTGGAATCGTTGCAGGTTACCTGGAGGGTGAAGGCAAAGATAATTACAATTATAATCCAGTAAGACCTTCTTACTTTGTAAATGAGTTCAAATCATCACTATTGGTTGTTGAAAAACTTCTTTACTTTTTTGTAAGAACTTGGTTCATAATTCATAACTTTCAAGTGGATATTCGGTCGTCCATGCACATGTGCATCTTCAAAGTATTCGATTAGAATGCATTAATTTAACAAAAAAAAAGAAAATTCAGAGCTATTATACACGAAAGGGTCCTCTCAAATGAGAGATTGACATTTTCTCTCTTCAGCTGTCGTAAATGGCCCCAACGTTTCGGACCTAAGTATCTCACGACCTACGGGAAGTACTCCACAAGATACCAAGTATAAAAACTTTGGAGCCATTCACCAACTGACGAGAGATTATCAGTCACTCTGTAGTCACTTTGTATTTTTTAAAACCATCGTGAATGTACATTTTATCATGAAAACGGTTTCCACACTATTTAAATAACTTAATTTTGTGTCCGCTTTTAGTAAAAGCATTCTTTACTTCGGCTATAGCCCTTTTTTATCACGATGATCGACATAAAAATCATAATCATATCTCCAAGACACTCTTATTTAAAACCTTTCATTTCTCGCTCTCTTACTTAAATTGAAGTTTTGGGAATGGTTGAGTGTTATTTTCCTATCACAAGATGTTGTGATTAAGAGTTCATTCATAGGCATCTTCGTTTTCTGGAGAAGAATATGCAATAGAGTGACTAAGCATCCGGCCCGTTTATGTGATTTCTTTTATTATAATTTGTCTCTCTCTTTTGAGAGGTTGCTCCATATCTGTTGATATACCAAAAGAGCATATATGTCAGCCGTTTTTAAGAGAACAGTCACACTTTTGAATTTCATTCGCAGACTTGACAGCAACAACCTCGGGCTGCACATTAAGCGGCACCACTGGAAAGTACTACTCGGTTGCTTTCATTTGAATGGTCGAATTGTAGGATTTCCTTCACATACTCAGATGTTAGGAGCCTTGTTAAGCATAATAAACAGCACCGCAGGAAAGTACTGTTAAGGAGCTTTGATTCATTGGAATGGGCACACTTTAGGATTTCACCCACAGACGCAAAAGTTACAACCACCTTGTTCAGCACAGTAAACAGCACCGCTGGAAAGTACTGCCCAGTGGCTTTCATTTGAATGTTCACACGTTAGGATTTCACCCACAGACTCAAAAGTTAGAACCACCTTGTTCAGCACAATAAATAGCACCGCTGGAAAGTACTACTCGGTAGCTTTCATTTGAATGGTCACACTTTGCGATTTCATCCGCAGACTCAAAAGCTATAACCGAACAAACTCTACAACAAAATAAACAGCACTACAGGAAAGAGCTGCTCAGTAGCTTTCATTTGAATGGTCACACTTGAGAATTTCACTCACTGACGCAAATTAAGTTCAAACCACCACATTGTTTAGTTCATGTGAATGGTCACACTGCGATTTTATCCACAGACTCAAAAGCTATAACCGAACTAACTCTACAACAAAATAAACAGCACTACAGGAAAGAGCTGCTCAGTAGCTTTCATTTGAATGGTCACACTTGAGAATTTCACGCAACGCAAATTAAGTTCGAACCACATTGTTTAGTTCATTTGAATTCACACTCTTTAAGACTTTATCCACAGACTCAAAAGTCAAAACCGAACTAACCTGTTAAACAAAATAAACAGCACTACAGGAACAGTATCTTTCATTTGAATGGTTGCACTTGAGGATTTCATCCACATACTCAAAAGTTAGAACTACTTTGCAAGCATAAGAAGCACCATCTTAGAAAAGTTCACAAGTTCAGTGGCGTTCATGATTTGCATGGTCGGCCTTGAGGTTGCCATCTACATATTCAACATTTAGAATCACATTTGCAGCATTAACAATACATCAAAGGTGAATACTGAGTAATAGGCTTGATTTCCAGTGGTCACACTGCAGAGCTTGTGATAGAAACTTAAGCGAATTAACTGCTGACGTTATTTATTGTGAATGAGTCTAACTATGCAGAGGAGTTCGGTTTACTGACGAAACTAAAGAAAATTTCTCTTTTTACTTTGCACAGATAGGGAATAACTGTAAACTATCCTGAACAAACTGCTCTTTTTGGTTCCGCGAACCAGATCTTGTAGTTTTTGTCAAAGTAATTTGTTTTCAAAGCTTAGAGCTAGGGTTCGGGCCTCGTAGCTTGGCCACTAAACAAATTGTCTTAAAAGCGCCGACTCTTTTCGAAAACCCCATGGTTTTGATACTGTTGGTTCATTATGACTTCATTTCGTTCCACACTGAGTACATTAATGGACAAAGAATTAGGGTGCAGTTTGCTCTCAGGCAACTCCTTGTCGAAAAGGTTTGGGAAATGCGGTTGCCCTCAATGTCAACCGAGTAGTCTTCCTGGAGAATACTCCAAAATACGTCCGTTCTTGATAGCGTGCAGAGTAATAACAAAAGCAAAGTATCGAATAAATTTGTCAACATTTGTTTCTTTTCGCATTTTTTGCTTTCACTTCCTTTACAAGTCGTTTAATGTACAAAAATTTGTGTTCTGTATGCATTTTAAATGGAAGAGTGCACCGTCTTTCATTCTTCATGTCATTAAAGCCCAAGGCTTTCATCTCCAAAAATCTTCAGGTCTATGAGCCGGGATTTGCCAATATTTTACGAATAAAGGAGAAATTGCGTGCATTTAAAATTTTTAGGTCTTGTAGCAAAGAGAACTGTGTGTATTTTGGAAGAATTTTCCTTAGTTCTAGTCCGATGATCTGTTGTTGCCAGCCACAGAGAAATGGCACATAAAATAATGCTCTCACCGCCGGCAAGTTGTGGTGCAGTATTCGCAATGCGACTGCAGTTATTCCAACTTGTTTCAAAGTATGGATTTTATTTAGGTATCCCAAATCGTTTCAAATTTTAAAGAATAAACTTTTGGGAAGTGAATGGTCTCAGTTTTACGTCGGCTTCTTTCTTTCACCTCTGATATTATTCGAAGTATACACAAAATGGCGCGGAGCAATTAACACTCATTAAAACATATGGGCAAAAAGAACTCTTCATTCAAAAAGAACGCTTCATTTAGAGACCACTGACACCTTGTTATTACTTAGTTTTTTGATTACTTTTTAAATAAACGTTCCTAAAAATTAAAATACTTTGCAAAAGTGTCACTTTTACAAGCCAGTTCATTGTATGATAACTGGTTGCATTCCGACCTTCCGCCTCATGCAGTTGTCATTCGAGCATGTTAAAGAAGCTCTCACTCTAAATCTTAAGCTTTGGAAAAAAATTTTGCCTGAGATTAATAAGACCCCAGGCAAGGTTGTATCGCGGCCAAATCTTTCGAAATTACGTAAAGATCATAGTATACTAAATATTTTCTCTTGTAATTTAGGTAGAAATGAGAACTTTTCAGTTTAATCTTCCTGTATTCTTTGGCCAATAGCTTCCTCTTTTTCCGTCTTCCCTTATTTCATAATAAAGGAAGATATTTTTATGGCAAACGTGACCAATTTGTCATTTCTCAGCTTCACGTTTTATTGCCCAAAGGCAAGTATTTTAAGACAGCACCTTTGCAACTCAGCAAAATGGCGCCTGATGAAGCAGCGGCTCAGTTTCACGGTCTGCTCAAGTTAGTAAAATTGTGAGAGCAAAAAGATCGAGTTCCTTTTCCATAAGAACCTAATAATTTCTTTTACCTCTTAAATTACAACTACTACTTCAAATTTAAAACATCTGCGACAATGAAAACAAATTTAACAAAACTTACTCAGTTGGGGAACACCAGGAGCTGTGCAAATATGATGGCAGAAAAGTTCCCGTTAGCCCCTTGAAACTAAATGATTACGTAACGAAGCTAGCTCAGCAAAGATCTACAAAAAGATTGTTGGAGTGTGCATTTTAGCATGACGTTTATATTGAGAGTAGCTGTAAGAACAAATTACAGCAGCTCAAGTGTGCCCAAATCGAAGCGAGATGATTTTCTTTATAATTCTGTATCTCCTTCGATGTGCAGGAGAGGCCCGTGAAGACATTTGTTCGTTTTTCTTTGCTACGCAAAGTCGTCCGACGTCGTCGTGTTCAAGACTGGTACCAATCATTTAGAATTGAGTGAAAAAGTTTGCAGTGCCAGGTTTTCATGATCGTGGATAATTTAAGGTCATGAAATAAACACCGACAATACAATTGAACATTCCAGTTTTGATGCAAGATAAAATTTCAGCCATGCATCAAGCTTTCGACGGAGATGATAAGATCGAATTTGGCCCGAAAAAGGAGATGGCACCTTTCTCTCGGTAACAATAAATGAATTCATGTTTTAAACGATCTTGAACAAGTTTACAGTTGATGCTAATGAAACAAGACTAAATGATGGGTTTTTGGCTTTATTCCATTGCCTGATTTTAGGGTTGCTTAGATAGTTTCCATTTTTAGTGATTTACAATTTTACTTCTTGTATGCAAATGTTTGAAGACATTTCTTTCTGTTCCACTTGGTGGAAATCGACGCAGCAATAGCTCAAGCCTTTTCTCTCGTGTCGAACGTTTAATCTCGACTAAACCTTGCAGAACGGTGTCAAATCGTTTTCCATAAGAGTTCAATGCCAAAGCATGACTATTGGACATTCTTCTGCCCTTGGTTGAAAATCTTCATTCGATCGCCAGTTTTACTCGGACCTTTGCACTACAGCTAGACTAACCGTTTCAGCTGCATAGAGCAACGAATTAAATCGATGAAAATTTGCAATAACTAATCTGATTTTCTTCGGGTTTATTCTGAGGTCAAGAAATGTTGCTTCTACGTCAATGGGGTGAATTTCAGCTCACTGAACTCGGAACTGCTATCCTCCCGTCAGAGATGTTGGAACTGAATCGTTTTGAATGATCACTATTAAAATGAGTCTTATAAGCGGGGGAAACTAACTTACCTCGAACTGCGTTCTCCGCTGTATTCCTCGAATTAAGCGGAAATTTGCTTTGTTTGAGTGCGGAGGTCGTCCTAATGTAACAGCCTTTCAGCAACCTTGGGCTATCTCAAAGTGAGGCTGTAGACTATAAACTGAGAGAGAGCCCAGAACGAAAGTTTTCAGTGGCAACCACTTTGCCCAGTTCCAATCGGGTACTAACAAGGGATCGCAAAGATTGAGGAATATCGTGTTTGCTTTGTGTTCCGCATTTGTTGCTGTGCTACGCAAACGACAAAAATAAACGTCATCATGTGAGACACGTTCTTGCGCTCCCTCGATCGTAACATGTGCATCGTTGGAATATATACTTTGCAGCGACACTGCATTCTTCGTCAAAAGGACTTGGGAAGGCGACGTAAGTTCCATTCGATTCCAAGTTAGATGTCGTAAAAGTGGCGTTTTAAATTTTTTAAAGGAAAGGTCGTAGATGTTTCATGAAGTCTTGACAAATATTGAAAGGAAACTAAGGTCAAGGGCCGGATTAATAGAATGCGAGAAAAAATTTTCAGCACGGCGGTTTCGGTATTGCCAGTCGCAACCATATGCATTCATTACATGCATAGCCAAAAATAACGAAACACAACCTTGGCCAATATTAACTTGAAGCGTATTCCAAACCTGGAGTGGTGTACAGGATAAAATTTACCAGGGCTTTGAATGTTTGAATTGGGCTTGGTTATTGCGCCAAAATGAAACACTATTTCTCTTAAACGAAGCCGTACGTATGGCATGGATCTCTATGCCTCGGTTAAAACAGAACAAGATAAACCTAAGCTAATTCCGCGGGACATTATTGGATTAATTAACAAAAATTTTTATCTGTTGCAATTGCGTGTTATTCTTCGCTGATATTGCGCGAAGGTCCCCGGATGATGGATAAGAGTCCATTGTTGGCTTGTCTAATTAAGAAGATTTTGGTAGTTTACCCCACGTACAGGGAAGTAGTTCCTGGCAAAGTTAATGCGAACTGGCTTATCCCACTCAAGGATCCTTCAGTTTCCACCCTTGCTTTAATCTGAGCTCAAAGTTCCTCTCCTTTCATTCGACGGATTCGTGCAAGTCACAGAAATCCCGAAACATGGAGTTTTGACGTAGATCATCCGAAGTCATCAAAAATTACTCTTACTGGGCTGAAGGGATCTTGTGTCAACATTTTGTTTTGGTTAGCGAACAGCAAAGTGTCGAAAAAGAATTTTACAATTTTAGAAGCAGTAAGATTATTGTGGCAGGGGCAGCGGAGTACGTTTGAAAGTGGGGGAAGGAGGGAGGGGACTTAGGTTTTGGTATGGATGACAGAAGTGTGCCTCTTCGCGGTACCTGCGTGGGTGAGAATAAAGGGACCCGGTTTCTAATTCAGTGACATTTTCATAGTCAACAAGAAAATCGAGATTTTCGGAAACATGATTTTCGTCCTGCACTTTCTAGGGCAACCGCCTTTTCGTAGGCAATACCGCTGACATACGAGGTGGCACTTCAGACCCCAAACCCATTCCACTCTCATTAACGCACAGCAGGTCGTGCTAAAACATCAAACTTTCCACAGTAAACTGTTTCAGGAAATTGCCCAGTGTAACAGATTGTAGACAGTTTTTTATGCAAGGGCCAGCTGAACAAAGTACAAGTGCCGGATCTTGGGAGATCTAACCAGCAAATAATATTTTGTTTCAAGTACAACAGAGGCTTGACTCTGCATTGATTCCGTTGAATAGAGTGTTTTCGCTCATGTGACCAGCAGCCATAAAAATGGAATTCTGAGAACATTGTTCTCCTTTTTTCAAAACAACAAGAGTCGTAAACAAGGCCCTCATTGTTGAAAACGTATAAATTAGATTAAACGTTAATAGAACGAAAACAAGACCATATATGACTATGGTGCGGTCGTTAAACGGATTAAAGTTGTCTCTTCCTGTGCAACTTGTGTTCCAATTCCTCTCTCAGATGAGGACTACAAGCCAAAGGCACCGTCTCTTGACCTTCTCTCATGAAATTTGTTGTTGGACGCAAAGTAGAGCGCTGAGTTCCCGATGTTGTGGTCCGGCGAATGTTATGTCCAGCAACATATGTGGCCGACTTGGCAATGATGTCTCAAAAAGACATGGTGTTAAAGGCCACACAAGAAGAAATAGCCAGAAGTCAAGGACAGTTTTTCGAGTTCTGCAACATCGGGATGAAGACTTCTTTTTTTACTGACGACGGGTGAAACACACCAGGGAACCCAAGCAACTAAACCAGTCATTATTCTCGAATGATGTGACAAAACCTTGGCCTGGAAGGAAAACAAGGAAAGCGTTGCAGAGATACATTTTTTCCGATGATCATTCGAGGGTAATCGGAGAAACTCCGAGTATCTTTCGCAGGAGTCGAACCTATACGACCTTTCGATTTCTACTTCGGATGCTCTCCCATTATGGAGCTGGGCCATTAGACTAGGTTTGAATGACAATATGCCATTTTCGAGTTCATGTCTGCCTCCTCTTCAAAGCGAGTCTAAGTGCAAAGTTTTTCTTATAAAATTTAGTTTTCGTTCATATGTAACGTAGAACTATTAGCCCATTTCCGAGTTGCTGTTTGCCTCTGGTTCAAAACGAGTCTTGGTGCTCAACCATTCAAATGATAATGAGTTTAATTTGCATGAAAATGCACCACTGATTTCCATGTCAATGGTTGTGCGTCAGGGCTCGCTTTGAAACCAAGGGAAACAGCAACTCGGAAATAGGCTAACCATCACAGAAACTTCGCACTTAGACTCGCTTTGAAGAGGAGGCAGACATGAACTTGCCCTGCTATATTCAGTTCTAGGCGCTGGTATTGTCGTTAAGATGCATTATCGTACTTTTGTTAAGTGATCGGCTGCATGACGGGTTTAGTCTAGTTTAGTTTAGTTTAGTTTATAACAGAATTTCTTGATAAAACCTTGTGGAATTAGTTGAAATGGCAAGCTGAACGCTAGTATTGTTGATAGGAAAGGAAAGCCAAATTTTGGTTCAATGTGACTATTTTGCTGCAGGATGAAAATAGAAATTAAGTCCAACTGGTATGTAAAATATTTATCTCAATCGACGATCTCGTGACCTACAAAAACTAGGGCGGACCACCTCAAAAACGATTAGAGTTTCTTTTTGCCTCTGCCAAGAGCTGGCCATGGCAGAAAGTTTAACCTTCTTTTTAAGGGTTGAAACTAAGTAGATCAAGACGAAGGCAGATATGTCAAGCCTAAAAAAGCTTTATTAATTATGTTCTTGCATGGCTTCGACCAATTAGTTGTTCCGAAAGTTCTAATTCAAGACGACAGCGCATTTTTGAATCTTTTAACACGCGTTTTGGGAGTCTTGAACCCATTTACGAAAATTAATTCTGTCATTCAACTCAGTAAAACTATTGCTTTTCTTTGGCCTTTCATTAGGCATTTCTAAAACGTCTAAGATCTCAATGTTAATTCCCCTTACTGACTGCCATACATTAGTTTTTGCGTCAGCAGTGAGAATTTGATGATACATCTAAACAAAAAAAGTGATTAATTTCCTTACTCTCGTCACCAGCCTGCTTAACCATGTATTGAGCTTGTGAGGAGAAAATTTATATCAATCACTCTTGGGAATCAAAGGTTTACGAACCGGCGGCAAACGACGTCTCAAAAGTTTGGTGCATATTGTCAAACACAAAGAAAACAATTAGCAGATGTTCGGATATTTAGAAATTTAAACAGGAAGAAAAATAAACCATTAATAAACAGGACGTTGAAAAGGAAGAATCCGTTTATAGGCGCCCACACGACGACTGGACCGATTAATTTTTAATTTCCTTTAATTAATCAATCAACCGTCACTCAAACGTTTTAACCAAACTTCCTGGTTACGAGTACAGACCGCATCTATCGTATGCTTTGGTTTTCCACGTGAAGCTTGAGTTTCCGGAAGTTATTCATTCCGGAAGCTATTCAGTTATGCCGGCTCTTACTCAATTATTTAGAGAGATTTACCATTGCGTTTATCTCAAACGGCAAACTTGTCATAAAAGCATGATATATGTTCTGTTTTGTTTTGTTTTTTCAAGTTGCATTAATTGGAAACTCAGAAAAACCCAAGTTCCGGAGGGGGCATGAATCCACGACCCTCCTTGATCTATAACCACGGAGCTACTGGAGACTCTGTGGTAAGAAAGGGTAAAATGTGAGTCTTTGACTAGAACTGGATCACGCAGTTACAAAGTCAAATAACGACTGACAGCATAGCTCATAACAGCATCTCGCAGTCGCCTTAATTAAAGCACATCTGAGATGTGCCAACCGACCATCTAAGTGAGAAAATGTGAGAATTATATATGTTTTTTTAATTCCATCCATGGGATCTGAAACTCGGATTTTTTCAATTTTTTGAAATTGCAAAATAGATGCAATTTTAAAAAATTGAAAAATCCGAGTTCCAGATTCGATTTGGAACTCCGGTCTTTTCTGAGTTTCCGAGGGATGCAATTAAAAAACCAGAATATATTATGCTGAGATTTGCACACTTAGATAAAAGCATGAAACAGGAAAATTCTCTTTTTTTCACTTGCCTTTTTTTTTTGTAAAGTGATGCTAAATCATTCCTTAAACTCTTATAAAATAATTGGGATAGTACGCGCACTCTCATTGGTCTTTAAACCCGTTTATTCCCACGTTCGAAAACGTTCATTCTCCAGCCTAGTACCATTTGTAAAATAATAAGGATAGTACGCGCACTCTCATTGGTCAATAGCTGTGTTTAGATGAGAGTATGGAAACACAGCTGTGACATCAAACGGAGTTTGATTGGTTATGTGTCATCAGACGCGAGTTTTGATTGGCTGGTAGGAAATATGAGCGTGTATCAAGAAAATATTTTTCAATCAAGAGGTAAAAGAAACCAGCATTTTCCTTCATCTTTGAGAAAAATTTTATAAAAGCAATAAAGGACTTTTTTCGCTGTTTCCATAGCCTCATCTAAACACTCGGGGCAGTTGGGAGAGTTCTCGACATTTATGCAAACCCTCGACTGCGTCTCGGGTTTGAATAACTGTCTCGAATTCTCCCAACTCCCCCTCGTGTTTAGATGAGGCTGTGGAAACAGGGAAAACGTCCCCTACTGCTTTAAGAGCTCTTTGTTGGTTAGTCATGAGAATCTGGTGTTATATCAAGATGACAACTCTTAAGCCGATAATGTTCTTCATTCTCAATACCTGTTTGACAGACATTTCATTGAAATTGGGAGGAGAATTTACATGCATGCTGATCACTTCTGAGTGTCAAAGGGTTTTAACTCGATCGCGAATACGCAAGCCTAACGTTTCACACTAAATACATTAAAATCGTGAGTGCGTTTAGCAATGGTGGAAGAACGCTTCGCCTAACATACTCAACCTCGCTCCCAGGACTTTCTGCGCCGGGAGAGTTGGGCGCCCAACTCACGGCAGAGAAAAGCCCTGGAAACGAAAAGGCACATCTCACAAAAAGAACCTTAGCTAGGAGTAAACTTACAGTGCAACGCCCCTTACCGTGGCCACCCAACAAACTTTCACATTTGACAATTACGTGTAAATACGTCAACTCAACAACCCCCGCCATGCAACGGTCTTCAACTTACAACCGTGCGAATTTTGCAAGGAGGCGTGACTGTCAAACAACTTCGCCCACCCTGATTGGCGGATAATTTGTAAAGAACTTTGTTAGGGGGCCACGGTAAGGCTCGTCGCACTGTAGTAGACGAAAGATTGAAGTGATCCTCGCACAAATAAAAGCTGCAACCATTCTTCAAATAAAGGTTGCTAGTCTACTGCTGTTTTTTTCCTTAAACAACTATTCCTCAAATAAAAAAAAAGAAAAGAAAGCGGGGATCGGCATTCCTTCAATGGCGAAGGTGCTTGGTGAGGTCCAGTGATCCTCCCGTAGTTGGTAAACAGGATAGCTCTTGCTTGCCATACCTTGAATATATTCAAGGTTTAAGTTCTAAGAGAAGCTGGGGTGGATTTAAAAAAAGATCAGGTTTCCGCCATCGACCCCGCGATCTTGAAAACCACAAACGCGCAAAGTCTGGGGAGAACACACTGTTGACGCGATGTGTTGTTTTGCACAGGCAGCCCAAGGTCAGTACTTCGAAAATTTAGAGAAGTGATCTTCGCACTTATCCGGAAAATTTAAGCGATTGTCTCTTATAGGCAAGTGAACAATTCAGGCGGCCTTAAGGGGACCCGAACCCAGGACCTCTGGGATGCCTGTGCAATGCTGTACCAACCGAGCTATGAAGCCATTCAGTTAAGAGCAGCTCATAGTTTCTTTCGTCTGCAATAGGCCAGTTCAGGAGCCCATCCTGGAGCGTGCAACTTCCATACAGCGTCTGTGAAACGGCGTTTTCACAAGTAGGTTTATTTTTAGACTAGCCCTTCCCGCGAATTAGGTCAAAAGGCAAAGTCAGTTACGGTTCGGTGACCCCATGACGTCAGCTTAATTTCTTGTAATTGGTCATCGGGCTCCTGTGGGAGTCTCATTAGCGGGAAATTCAATCTAAAAATAACCTTACTTGTGAAAACGCCGTTGCACAAGTATAGTTAAGTTGCACGCTCCCGGTGATGGGCTCCTGGCCAGTTTCGTATTCTAACGGTTGGACTGGATCTAGCATGAAATGGAGGCTAATGCGGGCAAATTAATTTGCATTTGAAAAGATTTGCCCGCATTAGCCTCCATTCCATGCTAGATCCAGTCCGGCCGTGAGAATTCGAAAATGGTCTATTAACCCGCACTTCAAAGGTACATTTCTTTCATTCATCAGTCCTTTCACGGGAACACATGAGCCCAACAAATTGACCTGCTCCCAACTGAGTGGCTTCATAGCTCAGTTAGTTGAGCATTGCACCGGCCTTTATCCACTCCCTTTTAAGAGTGGCACTTCTACATATTACTCTCTCTAACGCCAGATAATTTCGTTCGTCAACAAGGGCTGGCTTGGGGGGGGGGGGGGGGGAGGTGGGAGGGTGGGGTGAAACGGTTAACTGAAACGCTTTAAAACGAATGAATAGGATAAGACAGAAACCTTACCATTTGGCGAAGTCATTAAAAGTTGCACAGTACTTTAATCCAAGGTCTTGGCTATCTATCCACTGGTTTATTAAGTTTGGATGACTAGGGTCGACTTCCAACCACACAGAACTGAAACAGATGAGAACAGTTCAACGTCATCGATTCGCTAGGCAGTGTAAGACAAGCACATTGTTTTCGTAATTGGCAAGATCGCAAATCAAATGAAATATGGGTTTTCGCGAGACGGTAGGAGAAATACCTCTAAGGAGGCGAGTACGGAACCAAAGTTGCGTCCAAGAATCGCACCGGCCACATTTTGTAAGGAGAATGCTCTTACTACTGCTGCAACCATAGCCTGCGCACATGCTCTTTGATCGTGCTGTGAATTGTTGCTCTCGAATGGCGCGCGGTCAACAGCTGGGGGATTGGAGCGAGGGAGTCTTCTTTTCCCCGCTCGCTCCAATCCCCCAGCTGTTGACCGCGCGTCATTCGAGAGCAACAATTAACTGAACTGAGAACCTGTGTACAGGCTACTCCAACCCCGCTCCCTATAGGGTAAAAAAGGAAACTGCAGAACAGGGTACAAAAAGGAACAAGACAGATCTTCAGAGGCTGCCTCATTGTCAGAAGGTCATGTAAAAACTCCGACAAAAATAACTTTCCTTGCAGGGAGGTAATGTTTCCAATGAAAATTTGTCTCCCTTTTTTTCAAAGGAAGCGTTTGCATTTGAAACAAATAAATTTCTGAATCGCTGATTTTTGCTGTTAAATTCCATGGGCGCCGCCATCTTGAATAATGGTGACGTGTTACAGTTGTCTTGTTGTTAGAGCCAGTTTTAATCGAGTGTCGTAAAACCAAAACCAAAGTAATCACTTTGGCCAATCAAAAAGGACGGAGACAATCCGGTACGCCAATCAAAACTCGAAGTAATTACACGTAACCGACACAAAGCGCGGGAACATGTGCACGCGCGAGCCTCGATTGGTTTTGGTTTCACTTGTGATTGATTGAAAAAGTGGCGCGAGAACTTTGAACCAATCACTGAGTGAAGTAATCATAAACCAAAGCAATTCGCTAATTACTTTCGACACTCAATTGAAAACCGCTCTATACAAAAGCCTCGCAACAACAGGACAATCTTAACACGTCACCATTATTCAAGATGGTGGCACCCATGGAATTTCAAAGTGGAAATAAGCGATTTTAAATTTCTTTTTGTCTAATACAAACATTTTTTTTTTGAAATTCCAAACAAGTTTGATTGCAAGCGTTCTTTTCTCCGTGGAGATGAAAGTTAATCTTGAGACTGAATGGTGTAATGCCCAATTGCTGCTGAAAAATAAAGAAAGAGAATGAGAGATCTTCTGTTTTCGTTCACCAACATGGCGACAATGACGTAACGTGAAAACCCCCTATTAGGGAGCTTAATTGAGCTGCAGAGCCGCGGACGACAACCGGAAGTAAACTGTTTCCCTTTTTGACTTCTTGAAACCACCACATTTGCATTGATAAGTATCTTCTTTTTTCTATTACGGACGATCAGCTTAAAAATCTGGCAGAGGCTACTGTTCTGGTGGCGAAATGTTCACTTGAGGCTCATGGAGTTGTCTTACCCATTGGGTTTTAGAATCGCTGAAGAAACACGCAAGATTTCCTTGATAACATCGAGTCCATCGCATCCGCCATATAATGCTTCTGTATCTTCATATCTGGTTAACCAATAATAGTATAAAACGTATGAACAATAATGATCCTTAAGCCGGGACAAAAAGGAGAACTATAGATGAGGCTCCAGTTTGAATTCAGTGGTAGGCACCTACTTCGATATTTCAGGCTGCAAGTTGAGCATATCTTCTTCGAGAATATAAGGAGGGTTGCTAATGACAGCATCAAATTTTGTGGAACCAAGTACTGGTAAAACGAATCCTACAAACGAACGCAAAATGACTCTAAGCAAAATCCGCAACATGCCTTGCTTCGGGGCGCTGCATGCACTGGGCACAGCCAAACGAGAATCACTCCAGCAGTAGTGTAGTAGCTCTCGTAACCTGCTATTGTTTGTTATTGTAAGCAGCGGCTTTTTCATAGCCATAGACCTAATCGGCTAACTCAATGTTGTACCCAATTCAGATCTCCCGGGACTAAGATTCTTTGTGTATTGTATTTGCACGATAATGTAGCATTCATATTTAAATGATATGGAAATACCTGGAACAAAACGTTTTATTCCCAAAGGGTTTGAATTGGGTACCACATTGAGTCAGCCGATTAGGTCTATTGTTTCAATTTTTAGTCTTTTGTTTTTGGCTAGGGTGGAGAGCCAATCACATTATACGTTACGATAGCTGCTAGATCACCCCACTCCAGAGGTGCAGCAAGGAGCTCTTAATTGGCGCATGCAATCCAACAATGGAGAAGCCGACGGAATTTTGCGCTTAGAGATATATAGGCAGGCAAGTTGGTTCAATACAACCAAAGAAACATGACGGACGTATAACACGATTGTATTTCCTTATAAAGCCATTGTTTAGCGACATTTGGAGCATATAACTGAAAACTAACTGATATGCTCGTCTTCTCCTGTCCTGGCGGTTTGGACAATGACATATTCACACCGCAGCCGATCAAAGGCTCCCGGTGGAGCAAAAACTTTCTGAGTAGGGCGAGGTTTAGCACACTTTTTCAGGCCAAAATATAAGGATTTGCGTAGTGTTGAGATCACCCGTCTTTCACCAGACTCAACGTCACTGTTGGGTTGAGTTCGTTGGTTTTCTACTCTGCTCTGGGAGGCTTTTGTTCGTGTACCCCGGTCTCTCTCCCCCCTCAGAATGGAACATTCACTACTTGCACAATCCCATAATACACCTCTATTACCCCCCAAAACGTTTGCATAACCATTGTTTGCAATTTCTCCTGGGACATGAAAATGTCCCAAGAGAAGTTGAAAACAATGCCTATGCAGATTTTTGGGGGGTAAAAGAGGTGTATTATGGGATTTGTGCAAGTAGTGAATTGGATTCAAATTGCTTCACTGAATTAATCTCGTCATGAGATAAAACCGCGCATGTGATATATCACCTGATATCATAATCATCAACAAAGCAAACACGGTTGATCAAAGTGTCAATACGATTGCATTTCTATTCTCCGATGCATACGGCTGACATGATGATGATGTTGATGACGACGATGATGGTGACGACAATGATGATGATGACGACAACGATGATGATGACGATGACGATGACGACGGTGATGACGATGAAAATGATAATGATGACGATAATAACGGCGATGATGACGATGATGAGGACGATGATGACGATGATGATCACGATAATGACAATAATGACTGATGGTGACGACAATGATGGTGGCGACGACTATGATGATGACGACGACGATGACGACGGTGATGACGATAATAACGACGATGATGACCGCGATGATGACGATGAAGATGACGATGATGAGGACCATGAGGACGATGATGATAACGATGATGAGGACGAAGATGACGATGAAGATGACGATGATGAGGACGATGATGACGATGATGATCACGATAATGACAATAATGACGTTGATGGTGACGACAATGATGATGGTGACGACTATGATGATGACGACGACGATGACGACGGTGATGACGATAATGACGACGATGATGACCGCGATGATGACGATGAAGATGACGATGATGAGGGCGATGAGGACGATGATGATAACGATGATGAGGACTATGATGACGATGAGGATGAGGATGACGATGATGACGACGATAACTACCACGATGATGATGATGACGATGACGTCGATGACTATGACGTTGACATTTTTTCCCTATAACATCGCTTCCCTATAGCAGTAACTTTATATTACTTACGAACATCCGTGTGGTAAAGCGACAAACGATCAGCGACACCAAATCTGCAATGAAATTAAACTAGGAAGTAACCATACCGTGAAACACTTAAAAGACAAAAAAAACTCCTCACAATCATTAAAAACGATATCGTTCATACGTTTGCTAACGAACTTGTAATTTACGGTAAACACACACAAAGAAAAGGAACACTGAGATTGAGAATCCAAATCCGGCCTCTGGGATATGTGAACAACATTTAATACTCTTAGATGAAAATAGGAAAGCAAGTCTGTTTCCGTGTATGTCCGCAAACTCATTCCCCATAAAGCGTCAAGTAAGCACGCTCAATCACAAGCAATGGTGTTCAGCTTGAAGGGGCTGTGTTACGCCCCTGCTCGCTTGGTAACTTTCATGTCTCTGCGCATGGGCAGACTGTCACGTCAGCCAATTCTCCATTGTTATTGAAACAATCGAAAGCACTGATGCAGGAATCGGAAACAATGCAGTAGAAGTGGAATTACTCATTGGAACTACTTTTCCAATCGTTTCCTTTGTGTTAGAGCGGTTTTCAATTGAGTGTCGAAAGTAATTAGCGAATTACTTTGGTTTTGCATCTACTTCACTCGGTGATTGGTTCAAAGTTTTCGCGCCACTTTTTTAACCAATCAGAAGTAAAACCAAAACCAATTGTGGCTCGCACGTGCACATTTTCCCGCCTTTTGTGTCGGCTACGAGTAATTACTTCGAGTTTTGATTGGTTTACTGGATTGTCTCCGTCCTTTTTGATTGGTTAAAGTAATTACTATGGTTTTGGTTTTACGACACTCATTTGAAAACCGCTCTATGAACCTACTGCATGCAAATAGATAACTCGTGCGTTATGACAACTCGTGCGTGGAATAAATGTTCGACCAGGTCAATCTCGACCCCAGAGCTCTTCTCTTGACTGAGGGAGAGAAGAGCTCTGGGGAACCCTGAAACAAAGTGTGTTCTCATTGGTTTTCGTGAAGAACAATCAAAAGCGTGTCTAATTGGTGCATTCATGTTAGCACGAGGAGTGAGCAGGCGCCGTAAGGTTCAAATAGCCAATTTTTGGCTATAAGAACCCTACGGCACATGTTCTCCTATATAGAGTTTCCCAGAGCCTTGGGTCGACCCGAGAATCTGGTGACGAGAATGGTTCGACCCGTACAATAAGTTCGATGGTCAAAACTAAACTTGAAATTTTGTGTAAACGCGCAGCATCTACCACCAAATTTGGGCCTCAGTCATTCAGTGTATTTTCTTTAATACTCTCTGTGATCAATTAAGTTAATTAATGAACATCATGTGGTTCAGTAAGAAACCGTAAAATGTACAACACCTAGCACCAAAGCTTGGACAAGCGCAAAACCGTGAAAATGTCCCTTCAACGTTACCACAGAAATTACTTTAAAAAAACACAATTAATAGTCTCCTACGCAGCCGTTCTTTGTGTGGTCACGCAACGCTGGGTTGTGTGCGTTGCGTGACCACACAAAGAACGGCTGCGTAGGAGACTACACAATTAAAGCTTCGTGACAAAAAATGTCCGTCAGGCATAAAGACTTAACGATACAAACAACAGAGATAAACTTTGAAAAGCTGTTAGGCTTAACAGTTTTCAAATATCCATTTTAATCTTCTTGAATTCTGTCCATCCCTGCCTCCTTTTGCTCTCTTTTTCAAACCTTCCTTTAATGTTTTCGTAGTTATTTTTTTGACTTTCACTTGATCTGGTTGTCAGTCACTGAATTTGGGTGAATTTGGCCACAAAAGACTCTTTAATTTAAGGCACTATTGCACAATGCTACTGGTACCGTGATCATGGATTCATAGAATGTCATGCATGCTGCTGCCAAAGCTGGGGAAAGCCTACTTCCGTATACAAAAAACATCTCTTAAAATCAAGAAATCCACATTGTACCCCCCATCGTAGCCCCCCACCCCCCACCCCCAACTATTCCCTCTGTCTCTTAACCTCTTCTTGGTAAATACTAACTTGCTCGCATTGTCTCTTGTAAGTTGATATGCGTCTTTGCTCTTGTCAATAGCAACACAGCTAGACTAAGGATAATAAACGAGAGCTGAGTGTTGTTCGGGCGATAATCCCGAAAAAAATATTTCAACTCCTTAAAACCTCCAAATAATCGAGACAAAGATGCATCGACTTCACCGAAAAACCCAGAAGTTTTTTATTACATTGCATCCCTGAATTTCAAGATTTCAAACGAACCAATGGGAGCGAGGTTTAAATTAACCAATCGAAATGCCTGTTCCAGTGCACACGCAAAAGCATATTTCACAAATTAAAATATCCTGATTATAAAGTTGGCAACAGGAATTGAATTAAGTTTCAAGGGATTTCCAGAAAATCCAGGCTTCTGCAAATCGAGTTTCAAAACTTTGTCTGAAGTTCATCACTCTCCATTAAAAGACAGTTGTCATGGCCTTGAACATTTAAAACAAAAACTGTGTAGTTGTTATAATGCCACTTGGAATGCCTTGCAAAAAGCGATTACCTGTGAAAATTCTGTAAGTATTGAAAGACAAATGGCTCCACTTCCACAGCCGACCTCAAAGAACGAAAATTCATTCTTGTTGTTGTTCCAAAGGGAGTGATGCCGGGAGGCCAGCTCAACCAATTCCTAGATTTAGAAATTCTCATATCAATCATTCAATTAATTAATCAATCAATCAATTAATCAATCAAATATAGCAGGTCCACATCAGCAATCTCGTTCCCAGGGCCTCCATTGTCCTAATCAACAAAGAGACCCTGGGAACCAGGTTGCCACATCAGCTGAATAGCTGCTAAACTTCAACTTGTTCAAACAAATAAATAACAATTAAATATCTCATTACTGATGGCAGCTAAACCAATAATTGACAAAAATACCTCTGTCTCTGGTCTTGGAATAAACACAGGCGGCCTCATTTCTAAAGTGAGGTAACGAAAGTCCCATTCTCCAATAATATATTGTAGAGGAATCCTACGAAATCAAACAAAAGATTTTCTCCAATGTTCAATGAATGAAACTTTAAAGGTTTATTAACTAAGCTACATTGTCAAGTTAATCAAAGTCATATCGAATCCTTTAACACCTTAGAGTTACTCTTACTGATTTTACTCGTCAATGGAGGCCACTTCAGGGATGAATGGGTTAGCAACACCTAGATCCACTCAAATAGTGTGTCCCCTTTAATCCCTCCCTCCCTGAGAGTGATACTTGTAGATTTCACGCTGTCTAATGCCAAATGATTTTACTCTTCAATGGAGGCCACTCCAGGGATGAATGGGTTAACAACATCTAGGTTCACTCAAAAACTATGTCCCCTTTAACCCTTCCCTCCCTAAGAGTGATACTTGTAGATTTTACTCTGTCTAGTGCCAAATGATTTTACTCTTCAATGGAAGCCAGTACTTCAGGGATGAATGGGTTAACAACATCTAGGTCCACTCAAAAACTATGTCCCCTTTAACCCTTCCCTCCCTGAGAGTGATACTTATAGATTTAACTCTGTCTAATGCCAAATGATTTTATTCTTCAATGGAGGCTACTCCAGGGATGAATGGGTTAACAACATCTAGGTCCACTCAAAAACTATGTCCTCTTTAACCAGCTGGATTGGATTTTTTTCTAAGGCTAATGAAGTTATTAGTTCTTCAGTCAAATACCTCTTTAATCTCTGCTGAAATAGTTCATTCAGTTTCTCTTCTTCTTCCTCAGCTATATCACATTTATTGGAAGCCTGGAATGAAAAGCAAATCAACTTTAAAGTGCTCAATTAAAAGTGGCCACAACTGATGGGAGCTAAATTGAGAGCAAGGCCAGTCCTAGCAGTGAATGTGTGCACAAGCTGAAGTTATCGATGACATCCACTCCATCTCTAAAATATGTACCCCTTTTCATGTCCTCTTGGGCCAAATTCAAACACTAACCTAGACCTAATCACCCCTCACCCCCTACCCTCCCTCCCTGTCACCCCACCCTTCACCCCCCCCCCCCCCTTCCCCCAGTAGTCCAATATTCAACCAACTAACCCAGCCGTAATCCAGTGTTGATCATGGGTACGTACCCAAGTCTTTTCCTTGCCAAGGACATGCTCGATAATGAATTTCACCGACAGATTCGCTTCTGGTACATTGTTTTCCTGTAGTCGTTGTATCCAGGAGTTTGTGACAAGTTTAAGGTTTTTTGAGCCAAAACGTCGGGCGCATGTTATGTGATTTTGAAACTTAGCCTTGAATCTAAATGTTTGTTCGAGTAGGAGTGTAGCTAGATGCGATCGCTGATTTCCTGTGAGTTCAGAGAGCACTGTCCTAACCTGCATTGGTTCAAGGTTTTAAATGCAATTGTCAACGATATAGTCGATCTCAATCCCATTGACAGAAACCTCAAGATAATAAGATGTGAATCTACGTTCTACATAAATAAAATTGACCTCTTTCTAGGTTTTTTGGGGCTTTCAAATTTCAGTGGAATTTTGCGCAAAAAACCATTCTACACAGTCGCCATATTGGAATCTCACTAGTTCCCAGGCTTTACTGAACGCGGCGTTGCAGAAAATCTAAATCTTGCACAAAACACAACAGGAAAAAGTCATTGTCATTGGAAACGCGATCGAGGAATTTTGGCAATCCGCTGTTCATAACAAAGGAGCGTCATTTCAGACAAAAAACAATGGCTGAGCTGAAAGACATGCATCGTTAGTGTTTTGCAATAGTTGGCCTGTTTATTGCCAATGGCTGTCGTGTCAATGTATACACAAACTTTTCTGTCGTTTATTTCCGTTTTGTTTTTCCTCGTTGAGTTGAACTCAGGTAAGAGTAATTATCAGTAACAGGCATGTTTTTTCTAATGTGACAGTTATTTCTGCTACATTTATGTTGAATAGTCATCTCGATCTTTTAATTGATCGCCATTCAGTCACTTGCAGTCGACGTTAATCGAGCGTTTGCCAGCAGGTGTGTTTAAGCTTAAGTTACATGAAACTTATGTTGCCAACGCAGCTTCAGTTAATATGTCTGGAAAGGGATTAAAATGACTCAATCCGAAGCAAAATTGATTCTTCTGATTGATTTGATGATTATGTTGAAAGTTGGTCTTTTTCAATTTCACCCACAATGGCATTGATCTCTGCGCCAGAATTAATTAAGCTTAAATATTAAAATGAGTTAATTATTTTGAAGAGAATTTCTTGAATTCTTCTTCTCAAAGATATAGATCCTAAAAGTCCAGAATTATCCCACGAGGTTAAACAGGGATTTCTGTCACCTGAAAAAAAGAGTTATTTTTCAGGGTAATTCAATATACAATATATACTGATTGACCGCTCCGCATATGGGCTTTTTAGGGCCAATGAAACATAGTTAACGAAACGACAAAACAGGACAACACCAACCGTTAAGAATCCTAACTGGTCGGTGGCAAACCAGTTGGCTATTTACAAGTGCAGTTGAGAAGTTGAACCAGGGACTACCAGGAACAAATTCAATGAGTGATTAGAACGGGTTTTGAACCTGGGATCTCCAGATCTCAAGGCAAGCGCCCTAACCACTAGGCCACACTGCCTCCCTTGAAATCTATAGCTTTTGTTTATTTAATTGGAGGTGATCTTCTCTACTTGTCTGAGAATCTTGGTGAAATCAGTGAGAGAACATTTGCGACATCTCAAAAGCGTTGATCGTCAAGAATTCAAAAGCCTTTACTATTAATGAAGAATTGTTTTTAACTGCAGAATTAGAGATCTAGACCTATTTGTCAGTGTGGAGTAGTAATATTCAGTGACAGAAACTTAATGATGATTATGTATTCTAATTATTACTATGATTATCATCATCATCATTATCATCATCATCAGTATTATCATCATTATCATTATCATTACCGGCTGTTATTTCTTATTACATGTAGCATCATTAATAATAATAGTAATATACTAGAGCGATTTTCAATTGAGTGTCGCAAAACCAAAACCAAAGTAATTACGTTAGCCAATCAGGAAGGACGGAGGCAATCTGGTAAACCAATTAAAACTCGAAGTAATTACACGCTGCCGACACAAACCATTGATTTTGGTTTCACTTCTGATTGGTTGAAAAAGTGACCCAAGAACTTTGAACCAATCACTGAGTGAACTAATCATAAACCAAAGCAATTTGCTAATTCCTTTCAACACTCAATTGAAAACTACTCTGTAATGATAATAATAATAACAATAATAATAATAATAATTTGAGACAATGGTTAACATATATCAAATACAAGGTGTTACAAATGAACCCACTGGGAACTCGGAGCATCCGTTCTAGATCACGGAAGGGTCGTGGGTTCGAATCCCATCTGGGGCTCGGATTTTTCCGAGTTCCCAGTGGGTTCATTTGTAACACCTCGTATTTAATAATAATAATAATAATAATAATGATAATAATAGTGATAATAATAATAATAAATTCATCATAATAATACTGGTACAGTCTCTAAAGATTTTGTGAAATGGCAGAAAATACTTGGGTATCACAGACATTATTAGAAGCACCCAGAGGTCAGCCTTGTTGGGATCAGGTTAAATCCTCTGAAGGGTGTTACATCTCTAAGCTGCAGGTAGGAGCTAAGATGTAACATGACATACCCAGAAGGAAGATAGCAAGCTGGAGGGAATCACAATAACATTATAACAATAACAATAACAACTTTTTTAATGAGGCTAATTAACACATTTACTGGTGACCCAGTAGTTTTCAATATGGCCCTCGATCCAATTGAATTGGAATTTAGAAATATTTGTTTTTGAGGAGAGCAGAAAACCGGAGAACCCAGAGAAAAACCAACAGCCAACTTTACCCACATATGGCCATGAGTCTGGAATTAAACTTGGGCCACATTGGTGGGAGGTACCGGTAAGTGCAATTACCACTAGCAGGCTGCCAGAGGCAGGTACATGCTTTTGGTCCAATCTTGTTGGGCTGTGCTGTTGTAGTCCAGTCCCTGGACTGCTTTGAGAGTGATTAAGCACATACAGAAATTATGATTGCTGTAATGTTAGGAAATGTTGATTGTCTCTTGTATTTTAACTTTGCAGTGAATGGGGTATTCCTTTTTGCAAATATCAGCGATGAAACTGGAAACAATGTAAATCTTCCGTCAACAGACAGCCGGAACAAATCTACACTCCTTAACATTACAAACAATGAGCTAAGCAAAGAGACAACAGCGATGAACACTTCTGCCATCACTGTGCTTTTAACAAAAAACAGGACCAAAACAAACATGTCCAGGCCACGAGGGATTGAAGATGTGCTTGTTGGTTTTGACGGCAGCTCAGCAAATGCCACAACTAACACATCTGATGCAACTGTTTCAACTCACATAAGTACTAAAAATTCAACCCCTTTTCCAAACACTAAGCTGTCAACACATGTTGGTGATAATGCGACATCGTCTCCATCACATCATGTTAAGAGTCATCACTTTAATTTAAACATTCTTTACTACATTCTTATACCAGCTGGGTGTCTTTTGGTAATTGTGATTTCATTTTTATTGGTAAGTAAATTTGGAAATGTTGATTGTATTAACCAGTGAAATTCAGTACACACAAACGAAATTACACAGAACCACAAACAAATTAGCATTTCTGTTTCCATAGACTGCCAGCAATCCCTTCTGAGTCAGTCAAGCCGCTCACGCAAGGAAGATGAAGGGAGAATGGGGTAGATGTAGGTTTTAGCTCTCTCCCCATTCTCCCTTCAGCTTGCTTGTGTGACTAAAGAGGGTGGCTCGACTGACTCAGAAGGGACTGCTAGCATTCCACTTGTGTCCAGTTTGAATGAAAGGAAATGAATGTACATTTGAAGTGCGAGTTATAGACAAATGAGAGAACAGAGTGATCCTTGCATTGTTGCTGAAAAATGGGCCCTTTGCAGGATTGTGATCACATGGTTTAAAAACCGCCATATTGGAATGCAAATTGCCTACTGGGACATTTAAAGCAAAGAAAATCTAGATTAACTAGCTTTGTTTTAGATGTCCCAGTGCGTAATTTGCGTTCCAGTATGGCGGTTTTTGTACCGTGTGGTCACTATCCTGCAAAGGGCCCATTCACCAGACACACACCTTACACTGGAAAAATTCAGTGAGTTGCAACTGACCTCTGAAACCACACAGTTGGGAGCAGGTCAAATAGACCTTACAATCATTTCATTTCATTTCATTCATCGAGTCCTTCAAGGGAACAAAAATTGATGAGCCCAACAAATTGACCTGCTCCCAAATATGTGGCTTCATAGCTCAATTGGTAGAGCATTGCACCGGCAACGCAGAGGCTATGGATTAGAATCCCGCTAAAGCCGCCTGTGTTGACTTTGTTGGTTCTAATTTGACTCTTGGTTTCACTATCGTGAAAAAATTTGATTTATTTGATTCATAATTGTAGTGTCCTTAAGTTATAGACAATTAGCCCAGTGTCCCCTCGGAGTGAGACCTGTCTAACGCCAGACGATTTTACTCGTCAGTGGGGCGTACTTCAGGAGTCACTTGGCGAACGACCTCCACATCCACTCAAAAACTATGTCCCCTTTAACCCATTGACTCTTACGAGGCAGACTTGACAGATTTTACTCTGTCTAACGCCAATAGATTTTACTCATCGATGGGGGGAGGGGGGGGTCAGGAGTGAATGGAGTCAATGGGTTAACAGCCTCTACATCCCCTCAAAAACTATGTCCCCTTTAACCCATTGACTCCTACGAGGGAAACTTGACAGATTTTACTCTGTCTAACGCCAATAGATTTTACTCATCGATGGGGGGAGGGGGGGTCAGGAGTGAATAGAGTCAATGGGTTAACAGCCTCTACATCCACTCAAAAACTATGTCCCCTTTAACCCATTGACTCCTACGAGGGAAACTTGACAGATTTTACTATGTCTAACGCCAATATATTTTACTCGTCAATTGGGGGGGGGAGGGGGTGGGGTCAGGAGTCAATGGGTTAACAACCTCCTCATTAAATCACAAACTGTGTCCCCTTTAATTCATTGACCCCTAGGAGTGGGACTTCAAGTGCTACCATGATCAAAACATCACTTTCTTTTTGTCTTCAGATTTTGAAAAGGTGATTGCTTGACACTTGACTGGCAAAATTTTGAGCTTTGATTTTTATCCAAAGGCTGTTTACTTTGAGTGTAATTTTTGGATTTCACGGCCCGCCATTTACTCACGTTCGAAACTGATCGATTGGACCTCAGACGTTTGGATTTAGGGAAGAGTGACATCATTGACTCACTAGCTTAAAATTTCAGCGTGTAAACGCAGCTTATTCTATGTGCAAAACATGAGTTAAAGTCTGAAAGCCCGCAACTCCCGTGCTGCATATTAATTCAGTCGCGTACACACGCATTGCATTCTTAGACTATTGAGTCTTTGACGTCGTTTTCTCCACAATCCAGCTCTCTCAAGATTTGAAAGCTGGTAATGGTGGACCATTAAGTACGAAAAGTCCACTTAAAACAAACAGGTGTCTTTGTTAAATCGGGGCTTAAAACTTGGGTCAGTGTACTTATGTTAGCTTATGTTTAGTTAACATAGTTTTGAAATCCCGAAAAAAATAAGAACTGATTTCTTGGCCATAGTAGCACTTTAATAGGAGTTAATGGGTTAACAGCCTCTAGCTCCTCTCATAAACTATGTTCCCTTTAACCCAATGATCTCTGGGAGTGAGACTTAATAGATTTTACTCTGTCTTATGCCAGATGAATTTATTGGTCAATGGCTTAAACTGTGCTTGGCATTATAAATTTAGACAAATGGCTTGGGTCCATCTTGAAACTTTGCTATGGTAAAAGAACTTGATTGAATAGCAGTTTTTAAAAACGATGTAAGCTCGGGATAAAACATGCTTTTTAAGGTTAGATTTACTATAGTAAACTTCACTTGGTTCTTCCACTGTAATGCTGTGATGACAAACAATATGAAGATTAACCCAAAAAAAGCTCGCACGGAGAATCACATTCGCAACAGCAAACTTCACTTTCCTGTCAGTGGTAAAAAAATGCTCAACAATGACCTCAGCCAATATAGACTGCAAAACAGTCGTATTTTTTGCGAACGCAAGCGACACGGTAAACGAAAGGTCTGGAGCGAGTGTAGAAACGGCGAGGGAGAATGGGGAGAGACGCAAAAAATTTCTCGCCTCACACGCCTAAGGGCGTGTGAGGCTCGCGCGCTTCACACGCGAGGGTCACGCTTACGGCGCTTCGCGCCTTCCGAAAATGGAAGAAAACGACTGTTTTGCAGTCTACAGCCAATACGCATCATCGGCATCATCATTTTTTTTTTCAGGTGCGTCACATACAGAAAGTGCGTCGGAAGCGTAGGCTGGAAAGAGAACTGTTTCATCAATATTCATACGCAAACAGTGAAGCTGATGATTTTGATGAGCAGAATATTGAAAGCGTTGTAAATACCGAGTTTGTGCCTTTTGGTGGTCGATTAGACAAGAACCTTTACGAAGATACTTTGGAGGTAAGATTTTGGGTTTATGTGGTAGAATTAAGAATCAGGGATTGTTTCAGTCTTGGGGAATTTTTTATGACAACCGTTCATTCCAATTTGAATGGGTTAATAAGCTGCACCTCTATTGTGATATTAAGGAACTTAAGCAACGACGACGGAAACGGCAACGAGAACGTTATCTCACAGTATAAATTCGCGTTATAGTAATCACTTCGTGACTAATGTGACAATGTTGTGGTAGTTCCTCAAAAATGACTCTGGTAGGAAAGGCGCTTAACTTAGGGGAGAAAATGAAAATTTATCCTCAAGTGCTGATGTCCTTCATTAAACCTCGAATTTGGCTATTTCACGTTGTTGTTTTGCTGACGACGGCAAAGAAATGGACAAAAGTGAAAAACGCACGTGCAGGGCGTGCAAAGCTATTGTTTTTGCCCACGAAATATGCGAAATTGTGACGTTCCCGTTGCCGTCGCCGTTGTCGTAGTAGGGAGCTTAAGATTTAACGACGGCGACGGCAACAAAAACGGCGCAAAACAATGATATCATTGGTTAAAAGACCATAAATAATCGTGCTGCATTCTTGTGGTACTCTGCATAAGGGCGATGTGAAATTACTGCATTTGAGGTTTTGACGACAACGTGAGCATGCAACAGAGAATCTTTCATTCTGATTTTGACTTTGTTACTGCTCGTATCGATTTATTTTTACGATACTTCGCCCAAATTGGAAGAAGTGAACGAATAACCGCGAAAGAATTATGATAAAGCAAAGCGATATTTTGAGATGACGTTTTCGTTGAAGTCGCCGTCGTAGATCTTAAGGTCCCTAGTGTTCTGAATTTGGAGCTCAGAGGAAGTCGGTGCCCTTCGGCTTTGACAAATAGTCTGACAAATAGGCCATTTGTCTGAGGGCGTTATTTAATACCAAGATCAGAATACACCGTATTCCAAAATGGCTGCCATTTTAGTATTGTTTTGTGTCCTTGCAAATTGCCCCTTTGGGCCTCGCTTTCAAACGTAAAATTCAAAAGAATATTTAACCGTGAACGAGGCCAAAAGGGCCCATTTGCAATCAAACAAAAGAGTTCTAATATGGCGGCCATTTTGGAATAAGGTGCAAGCTTTGAAATTCATCTATTGTCACTCAAATTTTACCAATTATTGTATTCTCGTTCCCTGGAGAGCAGAAAAATCTGAATAAGAAAGCATTTTGACAAAGCATTCCTGTTCTGGTAGAATCCAATGATGCCAGTTTTCCAAAAAGCACAGAATTCACTACTTGCACGAATCTCACAATACAACTCTTTTACCCCCCCCCCCCCCCAAAAAAAAAAAAATAATAATAAATCTGCATAGGCATTGTTTTCGACTTCTCTTAGGACATTTTCATGTCCCAGGAGAAATTGCAAATAATGGTTATGCAAAAGTTTTGGGGGGTAATAGACGTGTATTATGGAATTGTGCAAGTAGTGAATTACCTGGTTACCGTTGTCTTCCCGTGACAAAAATTAAAGAAAGAGTTATATGCCAGGAGATGCTGTTTGCGGCAATTCATTGGCTGGGTGTCTAGACATCACATATGTATAAATGTAGCCAAAATATCATTAAACTTACGGGTTGCAATGAGACATGCCAGTCTGGTGTAAAAAAAAAAATGAATGGTGCTTAAAGAGTTACAAGTTTCCCTTTTAGCAAATTAGTAGCACTGTAAAAAGTTAGCACTCTTGCGTTAACTTTGGATCATCCGTGATGAAGACACGAGACAGTAGTGTCGAAACCTCGCGTTCTTTTCAAGAGTAATTTTTCAGCTACAAGGGTTGTTATTAATGTCCCGACCAGAGTAGGAGAGGAAAATCGAGTCGATGAAGATCGAATGGCCACCGTGAAGAGATTGAATGGTAAACATTTGCCCTCACACATTGCCCCGGGAATTGAATTCTATCCAAAGAGTACATTCTTTCCTTTCGTTTTGGTTAAAACCTTGTCGCCAATCAAAATAGACCATTTCCGAGTTCATGCTTGTCTCCTCTTCAAAGCGGGTCAAAGTGCGCAGTTTTTGTGATGGTAATTAGTTCTACTTTAAATTGGAATGAAAACTAATTTTCATAACAAGAACTTCGCACTTATACTCGCTCTGAAGAGAAGGCAGACATGAACTCGGAAATAGCCTATTGAATTGAATTCAAGATTGATTTTAATTTATAACGCTGCGTCAAGAATACAGTTAGCTTGTCAGGGGTTTGTTTGTTGTTTTGTTGTTAGTCCACAATTTTTTCAAACTGAAAACGGCAGTTTCAAAATAATTTAACAGATGATGCATGTCAGAACTGTGTAATGCTAATCGTTTTTGAATGAGTCAAATTTTTTTTGAACTGGGTATGAGAAATATTGTCGTTGTTCGGTAATTTGAAAACCTTGACTGGCTGGTGCCCGTTTGGGCTTTTGTTTCGATCCATAGGTGAATCTGGTCTTCGATGAAACGTGCAAATTGGTGGTCAATGAAGCTGTCCCTGACGAGGAAAACCAAGCTTCTACAAGCTTTAACAGTTGATTCAGAACAGGGGCACCCAACGATAATTTTCGATGAAATATGTGTTCGGGAGAGTCAAACTGTTCTAAGAATTTCGGTTTTACCTTGCAAACAGCTCTAAGTTTCTTCACTAAAACATCACCTAAAAGATTCGGAAACAATGAAAAGTAGTACCTTAACGTTTTCGGAACGGATATTTTTGCAATTTTTGGCGCTTAAAAAGGTCACCTAGCAGTTTCGGATGACCAAATGGTTCCCTGGAAGGTAACGTTTAGCTAGCAATTTCTGAACACTTCACACTTTCGGACACTTTAATTTTCAGCTCAGATATCCGAACAGATCAAATTTTTCTCGGATATAAAAACTCCTCTCTGGACAGTCTTTATACATTACAAGGAGCCTAGAAATGTCTCTCAAAGGCTTTTCGCTTAATTTGCTCGTTGGGTTCCCTTGTCGAAATTGAAGCTTCGTAGTTTTAACTATAAAGGGACTGTGCAACAATAGACCAATTTCGAATTCTCACGGCTGGACTGGATCTAGCATGAAATGAAGGCTAATGCAAATTAATTTGCCCGCACAAGCCTCCATTTCATGCTAGATCCAGTCCAGCTGTGAGAATTCGAAAATGGTCTATTATCAGGAGGCTAGGACTGAAAATCGAGAAGTGTGGCCCTATTTAATTTTTAATGTACTCATAGGTAGGGAGGGGTGGCTCATAAATAGTGGGAGATCAGGAAGGGGATAATAGCTTAACTTGTCTTTGTGGTAGAGGTGGGGGGGAGGGTGGGGTTGGGTACATCATGTGATATTTATCTAAGTGAAGCCCATCATTTTTCACGATAATTATTGCACAGTCCCGTAAATCGAGGAACCTTTTAGCACCTAACAACTTTTGATGTACCATTTGGATAAAGATTCTCGACAGCCGCTCAAGGTGAAGTAGTTAGTTTTCTCTCCTGAGCTATATGAGGCTCCCTTGAATCTCCTATGGAACGTTTTCACTCACGTGACCAGTAGCCATATTGGGTTACTGAAACAAAAGAGAGTATTTGCATAAAAACAGAGTTCAATTCCCGAAGGATTAGTTTCGTACACCATCATGGCCGCCATTTCTTTGTTTTGGAACACCAACATGGCCGCTGTGACGTCACGTGAAAGCACTCATGATAGTTCACCGAGTGGTAAGGCATCTGAACTAGCCGATCGGAAGGTCTTCGTAGGTTCGACTTGTGCAAAGGAGCACTCGAATTTTTTCCGAGTATCTCCGAGTCTCCATTGGAAACGCTTTTTGTTGAGTGTTTTTGAAGTCGTTCAAAAAAACTCGCTACACCTCGTGTTTTGAAACCCCGATAAAACGCTGCTGCTCGTTTTTTAAGCATTACGTAAAAAGACTCTTTCAACGCTAGATTTGAACCATTTGCATTTATTTAAATGTATTCTCTGAGAGATACAGTTCTTGCATTATTTGATGTACATAATTTTTATAGTTTGACAAAATCAGAATTTTAGATCGAACAACTGAATAGGTTAGAAGTGCCTACACTTTGCTAATAAACTGATCGATGGATCAATGTGCGTACTCTTTGACCGAGTTCTCATTATAATATGTTGCTGTAAATAATTGTTTGGTAGGCTTTAGCTTGTAAGTTGTGAAATTACGCCGGGAAGTTCGGTAGGCAATAAACGTAACAAAAACAATAAATTTGGCAGGTACGAATTATGAAAATGCTACTCAGGGAAAAAAAACCGAAGCACTCTGTGCAATTAAATCCCTTCTAAGCAGAGAAGACACTAGAGTTACGTAGACAACGCGGCATACGGAATTCTTACGCAGTGACGACGAACTCGACAAACGCTACGAAGACGTTTTTTTCTCAAATCCGACATGACATTAAGCAGTTCGTTTCGCTTTAAAAATATGCTGTAACTGTGTAGAAATAAAACTGATCAGATGTAAACCAATATAAACGAGATGGAAGCGTGTAGAAAAATCTAAAAATTCATTGCCTCATGCTCGTATCCTTCACAAAGTGTTAATGTGGTCATTTTCCAGTAAAAGGTGATAACGAAGAAATGAGCCATGAAAATGAAGGTTTATTTTGGTACCTGTGTATTTTATTTTTCCTATTTAAGGTGTAATTTCTCTCCGTAGGAAACCTGTTTTATCGCCAAATTGGATATTTTCGTTCACTCCACGCGGAGAGTAGTCAGGCGACACGTGGAATAGACCATTTTACAGTTGTAGCTAAGCTGCGTGGCTTTAGAATGGAAGCGAGGCTGCCGGTGACCCTGTTTTGATACAAACCTTTGTGCTTTTCTTATGTTAATGTAGACTAGTTTGAATCACAACAACAATCTACATGATAAAAGCAGGGAGGTCTGTATCGATTCAAGGTCACGGGCAGCCTCACAGCCATCCATAGGCCAGGTCACTGAGCAAACAACTGTAAAATGGCCTATTGTCAATATGTTTAATGTCAACAATTTTGCTTTCAAATGTTCATGTTACGTTTGTTGCGATAGTCTTGCGAAATGCTTAATTCTTGGACTTCTTTTAGTATAGTACAACCCCTTCATTTCTCACGAGAGGATGACAAAAATGAAAATTACTCAACCTTGGTGTGTTTTCACGTGATGTCATCGCCGCTATCTTGGTGGACGAAAACAAAAGATCTTTCATCACAGGTACCCCAAGAAAGCATCCCGATCAGTTAAGATTATAAGGGTTTGTATGGGAATTTGCGAACGTGTTCAGGAGTCGAAACTGAGTAAAAAACATAAATCGAACAAAAATGGGGTTAATTGCAGAATACCCCGCAACTTATTTGCATTTCATTGAATAAGAATAAGCTATACTTTATTCCAACAACGATCCTCTTGTGGGATTTGTGCCTGAAAATATTGTAATCGTTGCTGAAATAAATAAGTTAAAATCATTTAAGGAGAGTCAGGATGGC
>NC_090875.1:41692335-41709835 GCF_036669935.1 Montipora foliosa
CTGACTCACGAAGCTCCAAGGCGTTCTGCAGTTCTAGTTCATCTTGACCTTAGAAGTTCCGGAAAATCTTGTATTTTGCTTGAAATTGGATTTTAATTAATGATAATTAATCTTTAAGAACTTGCAACGCATTTCTTAACAGTCGCCATTCGTAGCTTCTTTTTCGCGAATCGGTGGGGATTATTTCATTTGCAATTCGTGTCACTTTGAAAGTGGCGAGAAAATCTTGACATGACAAACTTAAGGGCAACGCGATCTCTCTCTTCAATGAACGTCGAGAATCTTACGTCGATTCCTGTTGGAGGGAGTAATATTTTGATTAACTACGCTCACAGACAGCGACCAAAGCTTTATAGCCCTCAGAAAGATCGTGGCTGGGCTTGGGCCGTATGTGCTGGCTCCTTCATTGTCATGTTTTTGGTCTTCGGTATTCATACGTCGTTTGGTGTTCTTCTCGTTGTCCTACTCGACCATTTTAATGCTAGAAAAGCAAGTACCGGTAAGTCAGTTGAAGTTCAATCTTACATGTGCCCAGTTGCATTCTGCAGATGAATCCGCGTTTCAAAGTGATTCAACGATGAGTCTAGCAATTTCTTAGACACCTCGTTGGAATACACAAATCGATGTATTTTAGGAAGACATCGCCTCTTTTCTTATTAAGCATAAAAAACAAAATCATGTCGAAAATTATCCTGGTAGTTAACCGTTTCATTTCTGGAAAGATAATTTCAATTACAGAAAATTTCCTTTTAAAAGATCGATTTGAGAAATGAAAGCGATGTATTTCTCCGACATTATAGAATTATATTTGCTCGACGGTTTCGTCCCTTTCCTGTATGTAAATTTAGTACTGTATGTATTGTAAAGTTTGCGGTGAATCATATATAACGAGAGAGCTTATTATCTTATGGTTCTCTGTAATCTTTCCTAGAGCTTTCAGCACAATGTCGAATTTACTTATTTCATTATTGCGTAATACAAAAAAAAAAAAAAAAAGTAGGTATTTTGGATATCACTCAATGTTTTTTGTCGGTCCATCAGCGAAAGTGTCTTTGAGCGAGGAAAGCAATTATAAGTCATAATATAGGGCTTAAATTTATTTAAACGTGATATGTCGTCATCAGCGAGTGAAAAACTTAGATTAATGGTCGGAGAAAAGATTAAATGTGTTTTAAAAAATATAAGTTGCTTTCGGCGAACCGCTCGAGTTCTAGTTATAAAATATTTACAATGCAAAGAAGTGACATCACGATTGCTTTGGTCATGCAATATCTGAATCGCACGAGACATTCGCTTCTTTTGTCGAAAACAATGCTTAACTCCTTTATTATACTAATTTTCAGTTCAAGGAAACCAATCTCTGACGAACAAATAGCGATCCTTTTTACCAAAATTATGTTTGTGGAGGAGCAAAAAAAGTCACAATTACGTGGATTTTTCTCTTCATTTTGTCCTTTTCACATGATAACCAAAAAACGAAGCGAGTCAAAAAGGTATTTTCGAATTCTTTCAATTCAATCTCTGTTCCTTGGCCACTGAGTCCGAGTGAAAGGTGTCAAAATTAGTCATGGTTAAAGAAATATAACGAGAAAATCACCTTTCAACCAATCACTGTAAAACCAAAAGCGAGTTTATTACTTAAGCAAATCGCGTTGAACCAATCAAAATGCGAAGCGAATGCACACAGCCTGTAAATAACCGCGCGAAAATCGCAATTGTTTTGATTTTGCCGCTCAGTGATTGGCTGCGAATGAATTGGCGCCAGATTTCTAAATTTTTCACCAAGGACAGTACGTTTCAGTGCGTTATACGAAACTAAAGAAATTACCAACATACTAAGAGTCCATTACCCAAGACTTACTGACAATCTGTTATCAGGCTTGTCCCTATCGGCGTCAAATGTGTCTATTTTCAAACCAAGTTTTGCGCAAAAATAAACAATTCTCGGTTTTCACATGACGTCACGGCGGCCATGTTTGAGCCCCTAAACAAAGAAATGGCGGCCATGTTGGAGCCCCGACCAAATCCTCCGGGAATTTAACTCTATTATCATGCAAAAGTTTGCTTTTGTTTTCGTTGAAAAACGGCTGTTGATCACGTGAGTGAAAACCAACAATACGTCAAATCCGCTAACTCAATGATGTACACAATTCAAATCTCCCAGGCCATGCAGGGTGAAGAATCTTTTTGTGTTGTGTTTGTATTATGAAGGCCTGGGAAAACGTCTTCAATATCAGTTCGATTTTGTTCAAAAGCGACGTCAAAACCGTCCCCCGCCCCCCCCCCCTCCCCCCCCCACTCCCTTTCAACTGTGTTGAAACATGTTGAATCGAAGTTGGATCGATATTGAATGAGCTTAAATGTGTTTAAACTTTGCTTCAACAATCATTCAGCATCTCGTTTGTTATCGCGAGCGTTGAATGAAGTTGATGCCGTATTGCCCCTTCCTTCAACATTGCTGAGTATGTTCGGTCTCTCGTTGCCGCATCTATGTCCGTATCCATGGTAACAAGTCCGCAACCACGGCTGCAGCCTGGGACTGAATACCAGGTCTCTCGTGATGCTTTGCCCCCTTTCTTCAACAAACACCTTATTCCAAAATGACCGCCATTTAGATATTCTTTAGTTTTAATTCAAATTAGACCTTGATGCCTCGTTCGAGGCAAAATATTCTTTTGAATTTTTAGCTCAAGAAAGAGACATCAAGGGCTAAATTTGAATAAAAACAAAAGAATATTAAAATGACGGCCATTTGGGAATAAGGTCTATTGTTGAGTATGTTCGGTCTCTCAATGTCGTATCCATGTCCGTATCCATGGTAACAAGTCCGTAGCCGTAGTAACAACCACGGCTTCAGCCTGGGACTAAATACCAGGTCTTTCCTGATGCTTTGTGAACAAATGATGATGTGTTGAACCTTTTGCCCACCCCAGCAGTCAACGTAGTTCAAAATCAAACGGATGTTGAAAAAAATGCGACAATCGTAAGTCATGTCGTAGGCCTGTCGTGAGCTTGTCGCATGCGACAAAATCGTGTCGTGTGGTATTCACATTTAAATGATACGAAAATGCCTGGAACAAAACGTTTTATTCCCAAATGGTTTGAAATGGGTACAAACACGAAAATAGCTGATTTGGTCTATTGTTAATTTTCCCGCAAAAGTTGGTTTAGAAATACACACTTTCCCGACGCTGATGGGGACTGGGCCAAATTGGATAAATCCTACTCTTGGGTGATTGACTCTAAACCAACCTAGTTTAAATAATCAACTAATAATCAATGCCGCATACCGGTCTCTCAGAGCCTGGTAAATGCACATTTCACAAACGCCATTTAACGTATTCTTTTACAGCTTGGATCGGTTCAATTTCCATCAACCTTCTCTTCCTCTTCAGCCCGGTCACCAGTTCTCTCGCCGGTAGATATGGCGTTCGGGTTGTCACCATCGCTGGAGGACTGGTTATGAGTATTGGACTCTTCCTCAGTTCCTACGCGCCTAGTCTCCTCTTCCTCTACATTAGTTATGGCCTTCTCTTGGGAATTGGCACCAGTCTTTGCGCAACAATGGTTTTGATTGTTTCCGCGGATTATTTTGACAAACATCTTTCTCTTGCCACTGGAATTGTTGCATCTGGGAGTAGCTTTGGAACGTTAGTCTTAGCCCCGACACTGCAAGTTCTTGTTGAAAACTTTGGCTGGCGAACGACATTTCGTATTATGGGACTCGGTGGCATAATGATTACTTTTACGGGCTTTGTTTATAAGACGGTTAAACCGAGCCCAGTTCAAATTCGTCCAGAGACAAATCAGTGTTTTGACTTATCTGTCTTGAAGAATAAGGCATTTGTTCTGTGGACCATTGCAACGACTGTGGCCGGATTTGGTTATTACATACCACATTTCTTCTTGGTAGGTCAATTTGCTCCTTGTACCATTTTTCACTGTTAAAATACAAATTTTGCATTCCTTAGCATACTACTTACTTCACCGTTTTCCACACGACCTCACTTGAGTATTTTTAGCTCACCGACCTGCGGTAACTTCTGACCTCGTTCTCAGTGCCCGTCCTGGAAACGAGGTTGAGTGAAGTCAATTTGAGCAAAGAGCTTCTGGGATGAATTTACTGCCTATTTTAAGTCATTGGAAGACAAAAACAAAAACAACAACAACAACAACAACAGATTCACGATCTGATTTTTTTCGTTTATCTCAACGTCCTCATTCTTTCCCACTAGGTTCGATATTCCGAAGATTTGGGTATATCGTTATCCAAAAGCACCTGGCTCATTTCCTACCTCGGGATTTCGTCGGCGGTCGGTCGTCTACTGTTCGGGCGTATCTCGGACGTCTGCAGTTTCAAAAACATTCACATTTACCAAACATGTATGTTCTTATCTGGATTAGCCTCTGTTCTGTGTCCTTTCGCAAACTCATACTGGGGTTTGGTTCTGTATGTTGTGGTGATAGGAATTTTGGATGGTTCTTACATTGGGTTAATGTCAATTGTGACTTTAGACATCGTCGGTGTGCATAAAATTTCCTCTGCGTGGAGTATACTGTTCTTCTGTCAATCATTTACTTATTTATTGGGTCCACCAGCAGCAGGTACGTTAATTACTAACAACTTAATGCGAGCACTCGCTCGAACCAGCTGGTTATTAAAAACCATATGTTTGCGCGGGCTCCAACCAGGCAACACTCAGGCCCTTCAAATAACTGAGGAGAAACTACTGCCTTGGTCATATGATAACTGCAAATGGTTTGACTTTCAAGTTTTCTCTGATCCTGTCCCAACGTGAGGCATTAAAGAAACCCACACATTGCTCTGGAAGAGTAGGGGTCGGAATAGGCCGGTTTCGTATTCTAACGGTTGGACTGGATCTAGCATGAAATGGAGGCTTGCCCGCATTAGCCTCCATTCCATGCTAGATCCAGTCCAGCCGTGAGAATTCGAAAATGGTCTATTCCCGTTGCTGTGGCCGTCCTTTGAGTGGGCTAGGTCGAACGGTTCATATATGTTCCCTTCTGGTCCATTCACACTGCTCGGAAGCAAAAATGGATTAGATTAAATGGGACATTTGCATGATGGCGCCATTTGACTTCAAGTACCAGTTTCCGACAGGTTTTGCTTGTCTGGTGCTAATTAGAGCTGTTTGTTATTTTTATACCGCAGGGAATACAAAATTTAAAGAAGAAAAGAAAAACAAACTGAATTCTGGTTGTTGTAGTCACACGGACGCCATCGTGAAAATTACCTATTGGGATTTTTGGCTCTGTGGATAGAATTAAAACAAGGAGTACATTGTCATCCATGAGGGTATGGGGAATAATTCATATCCCGTTCAAGTCTGTTTCCACCCTTCTAGCAGAGCCTTTCTTTTGCTTGAGCGATTTTGGCGTTTTCGAGAAAGGCTCTGCATGAATCGAGTAAGATCTTTATTGAATATGCGCTGCATGTTGCCAGGATACAGTCTCGAACCCAAGCCTAATATGCCAGATCTCGCCGCCATCTTAGTTTTTCATGGTACAGCGGGCTCAATTATAACCACTAAACGGACCCTCGTACTGGAAAAAACGGTTTGACGAGAGAAAACAAGATTGACTAGTCCAGAAGTTCGGGCTGCGGCAGCTTCAAAGAGTTGACGCGATTCAGGCAGAGCCTCTGCTCGCAGGGTGGTCTGTTTCAGGCTTTTCTTTCTTTACTGTTGAAGTACTGTGACGTTTATAACTGGGATTATCTACGAGTTAACTTGATCCTCTCCGCAGTTCAAATCAAGAGAAAATGAGGGGACAGAGAGGGAGGCTCAAGGCGTTGGCCGGGATATGTTATGTCCACGAAAGTTATTTTTAGACGAGCGGAAGTCTTTGTTCTAGCGGAAGTCTGTCTTCTGAGACGTCCGCATGCCGTCTTGCCTCGCTCTCAGGTTCTTAGTGAAAAGAGAAAACGATGGCGCACGTTGGAAGGCTGATGAATATATATTTTCTTTCAAACATCGGACCAAGGTTGGCCTGCATGCGGACGTCTCGGAAGACTTCCGCTCGTCTAAAAATAACTTTCGTGGACATGACATATCCCAAGGGCTGGACCGGGAGCCTCCTTCTCTGTCCCCTCATTTTCTCTTGTTCAAATATACGGCTTTTTGTATAGAGCGACTTTCGTATGACCTCGAAAAAAGTGTTCGTAATCTGTTTCACGGACCAATGTTTGGCAAGATTAAAACAAAGCTTCTCCTTATTTCTGCTAAGGAAGCTCCTAATATTGGCAGTGAACAGTTCAATTGCCCAATCACGTTACTGCATTTTAAATGACGTTAAAACGAAATGTCGATCGCTTTCCAAAAAGTTCCATGGAGAGATGACGCTGTTTGCGTCCGCGTTCGCTAAGCCAATGAAAAAGTGTAACTGTTTTGTATTTTTGTTTACGGTCTGCTTTTACGTTTATTTTTCAAGATCATATCAAAGTCACTCTGTTACTGAGCTCTCGTCAATAGGCCCATTTCCGAGTTGCTGCATGCCTCAGTTTCAAAGCGAGTTCTGGTGCACAACCATTCAAATGGAAATGAGTTGCGTATTCTTGTGCAAATCAAGCTCATGTCCCTTACAATAGTTGAGCACCAAGACTCACTTCGAAACCGAGACAAACAGCAACTCGGAAATGGCCCCTTGAAAATTTATTTTTCTATTTCGTTTATTATTATGCCCCGACATATTCAAACACTGAATAACTTTATCGATTTGATAAGTAGCTGTCCAGAGTGAAAACTATACAGTTTGCGTGAAACATTGACAAAGGTTTTGTAACACTCCTTTACTTAGGGGGTGTTTACATGAGACCGGGACGAACTCAGACCAGTGTGAAATTTTTGCAGCCTTTTACATGAAATGGGGATGAAATGCTTGGTGCCTGGGGACGAAATGATAACTATGTTTTGTGTAATAAATATATGGCTAACCCAAAAGCATACAGGCTTGAAATTTATGCGGCTTTGAACAACTGAGGCCTGGTATGAAACTATTTACAATGATGAAAAAAGTTAACACGTGTTTCTTCAATTTTTAATACCCAGGTTTCATGTACGATTCCCTGAAAACGTTTAAACCTGTGTTTTATTTAGCCGCTGGTCCGATGATGTGTGGTACCTTCTTGTTATTTTTTGGAGCTCTCTGTAAGCCAATCTCATGCTCTCTCGGTCGGGAAGACGTCACCAATCTCGTTCCCATGTGTCCACCGAAACCCCACAACGGAAGAGCAGCTACTTCGAATAATCACCACCAGCCATCTGTTACATCTCCATTGATTGTGCTTACAGAGCTCAAGGAAATAGATCCTTTAATAGTTGTGGAACGACTTACAGTGCTGTGAAATTTGCTCTGGATTACTGAAATTAATATATCTGGAAACCAAAGCTCCTGTGATATAATCCACAGGAAATTATTTTCATCGTCTTTTTCTTCGTCTTCGCCTTTGCCTTCGCCTTCGCCTTCGCCTTCGCCTTCGCCTTCGCCTTCGCCTTCGCCTTCGCCTTCGTCTTCATCGTCGTCGTCGCCTTCGCCTTCGCCTTCGTCGTTGTCACGGACTTTGACTTCGCCTTTCGTCATCGCCTTCATCGTCGTCTCCGTCTTTGCCTTCGCCTTCGCGTTCGTCATCACCTTCGTCGACGTCGTCGTCGTCGTTGTCATCGTGTTACTAGGAAGCTTAAGCGCGCTACGTTTTTGGACGCAGGCGGCAACCAGAAATTAACGTTTCGCATGCCGGGATAGTAATGTCTCCTGGATTTTTAAACTAATCATCTCAAAAGATACTTAGCAATGTAAATGTCTTTCGGTGAAGACAAGTTAAAAGGGAAAACATCTCACTTTCGGTTGCCATCCGCGTCTCAAAAACTTCGCCTGCGAGAGAGTTTAAGCAAGGACGGCTATGAGAACGTTGTCTTAAAATGTTATTTCCTGTTATTGTTGTAATTTTGCAAATTACTCCAGTTCGCTTGGCATGGAAAGTGTGTATCCACATTCCAGGAATAAAATTAGTGAGAACGTTGTGGATAGTTAGAGAGAGGTGACATTTATTGCGAGGTGCTCGCGTCCGTTACACAATCTCAAATTTGCTAATTCCACGTCCTGATGTTAGGGCTGTTGTTAGGGCTGGTGCCCACGAGCGACACAAAGGCAAACACAAAGGAACTTCATACGTTGAACGCAAACGCGAGCACATTGAAATGTGCACGCGCAATTAAGTATCCCAAGGTGGCCAACGAAGTCAACCCTAGAGGCATGGCTATTAGGGACTGTACAATAATTATCAGGAGGGGGGCCCTAAAACCAGAGGGGGGGGGGGGGCCTTAAGTTAAAATAATGGAAAGGAGGGGGGGCTCTACATTAGATTTCTCAAGTAAGTTGAGGGGGGGTCTTAATTAAATTTCACAAATTCGATAATGAATAAATAAACATTTTCCAACTCTACCTAAAGGAACACGTTTTACCCGTCAGCGGAGGGAAAACTGGGGGCTGTTCTAGGGGCTGGGGAAGCTCAAGGTAAAGAAAACCCGGATGAGCAGCAATCTAGCAGTTCCGAAGACCAAGAAAATAATGAGCAATCAGACGATTCGGAAATTGACGATTATGAAGAACAAAGTTTCGTGGTGCTCTTCATCCCTGACGACGCAGTGGAATGCGTTGCAGTACGGTGAATAAAGGTACGGGTTAGACGGGGGGGGGCACATCATAATTTTGAGAGAACGTGAGGGGGGGTCAGAGCTAATCTTGACGCTGCTGGAGGGGGGGACCTATCTAATTTTTCCTTTGGTGAAGCTCATTTTAGGACCCCCCCCCCCCCTTCCTGATAATTATTGCACAGTCCCTTAGAGGGTAATGTGAAATGCTACTTTTCTACCCATATGCAGCACCTGAGCGTTAGCCCTACTAGTGCAAATGGACCCACACAAGGATCCAGAAAGACTCTGACTAGGGTGGGAATTGAAGCTACGACCTTTGGGTTAGATCACCGCTTCTCTACCGACTGAGCTACAAGGTCAGACGGGAGGTGGTCGTGGGAATTTAAGATATCAATCTCATGGCAATGAATATGTACAAGTACAAGGAAGGGTTACGTTTTTGTAAACGTTGGCCGTGTAGCACTTACATTTCAACGGAAACGTAACCCTTCCTTGAGGCATGAAACGAGTATTTTTTTCACCTTGTGTTTGGTAGTTCACACACTTACACTTTTGTTTGTGTCGCTCGTGTGAACGAGCCTTTAGGATGAGCACGACATAGAATATACACAAGTGTAAATTGTTTTTGCTCTAAAATCTATCGTTTTATCCCGTCTCGAAGACGGCGTCGTTGTCCTTGCTTAACAACCAGCTAAAAATCGTCATGTGATTGCCAAATGATGATATCATGCTTTTAAATTATTAAATTTTCGACCTCAGATATTGCGATTCTAGGTTTCTGATTGGTTTACTCAGTTTCGGTTATCAGCGCATATACTGTGTGACCTGATACGGAAACTGATTGCGTCAAGTATTGTCGAGCTGGAAACTGATTGGATTTAATTCAGCATTCAAAATTCAAAATGAAAATTTGATAAAACAATTATATCATCCACTTTGCTTTGTCTTTGTCCTCTAAACCTCTCTTAATATATCGAAAGTGCATGGCCTATTTTGGGAGCGATCGGCCGAAAATTAAATATTCACGACTCTTTTCCGAGTGGGTTCGGTTCGGAACCCGCTGTGAAGGTTAAGACGGCAAAGGGCTTTGGTTAAGTTCCCCAGTCTTCGTTTCCGACGAACGCGAGGAGGAGCAAAAGCACAAATGGGGTTCTTGCGTTGAAGCAGCCTGCTGAACGAAGTTCTTTGACTTCCGGTGTATGAACATCTTGAAGACAACATTTCTTTTGATTTAATATACATTTTTTCTAGTAATAAAAAAAAAGCAGCGAATAAGGGAACTTATCTAGGTGATTGATTATACACCTTATTCCAAAATGGCCGCCGTTTTAGTATTTTTTTGTTTCCATACAAATTGGCCGTTATGGCCTCGTTCAAGGTTTAATATTCTTTTAAATTTTACGTTTGAAAGCGAGGCCATAAGGGCCAATTTTGCATGGAAACAAAAGAATACTAAAATGGCGGCCATTTTAGAATAAGGTGTATGTGCATTCTTCCTGTTTTGGGCAGTGGCCCAAAAAGAATTCTGGGGAAATTATGCCATTCCATGACAAGAGAAGACTCCCAATTGTCACTTCATAGTTTTCTTTTTTATATGTGTCGGGCCACCCAGTCCTGCTAGCAAAATACCGCATCGATTGAAGTTTTTAGAATTCAAAACTTGCCCAAATTCTATTGGTCGGTTCTGGAATTCGTTCACAGAAAGGTCAGAGAGACAACTTCACTCGTGAAGCTCTATGTTTACAACAGCGCATTTTAGGCATCCCAGTCTGCATAAAAGCACCTCTCAGACACGCACGGTTCTTACGTTACGTTTATGCCTGTAGAATCAACTGAAATGTCAATTCCTGCTAAAAACCATGCAGCATCTTGATTTTGTTGCTAGGCTAGGAATTGGAGAGCCAGAGCATTTACGCATGCGCTGACGGAATGTTTGAAAAAGAGAAAAAACGTAGTACCTCTAGACATGGCGCTGGAGCGTTGTACCAAAACGAGTCATCCCGGGATTTCGGCCCGTGCGATCGCTTTTGGACGCAGTTGGCCCTTCGCTGCTTTCTGCTACCGACCTCGCCTCCCGGTACGGCATTGAGGGAGAGATACGTACGAATAAAATCGGGTAGCGCATTCTGCAACTCAGCTGATACGTGGGAAAAAAGAACTAACGAAGACCATAACTGGTTTTTCCAGGTTTATTGAGGGACAACATATAACTTCCGCGAAGATCATGCATAAGAAGAGTACGGGAGAGAAAACGTATTTTTCATACAACCAGGAAAACCCTTAAAAAAACAAACAAACAAACAAACAAACAGCAAACAAACCTACTTTTTAAAAGTAATATGAGGAAATTTTGAATGCGGTTATTGCTCAGATATGTATTAGTTTGACTTTAGTAGTAAGAGGACAGGTCATCTGCAAATATCGTTATTCTCTTATTTACATTATACCGTTTCTTTGACACGAGGATTACAGGGGGGAAATGAAAGCAAAACTTTGTCGCGAATTTTTTATGATAAAAACTTGTTCAGAAATCCAAAATCTACGTTAACCTCAGTGACCAGGGTAACTTCTGAGTATCTGGCTAGAAATCTTTTCCTCTGGCCGCGCTTCAGCCATTCGATGAGGGCCAGTCTCGTGCTTCTTAGTTCACCCCAGTTTTAAGTTACTAAGTGAACGCTTGCCCCAACTTGCTTTTTTAGTTACCAACCCTCCTAGTTCTTTTAGAACAGGAATGGCTACCAAGTTTGTTTTTCTTTCAATGAATTAATGGTTTTTGTGGCGTATCGTGGCGTATCTTGATCGTAGGCCCTGTATAGTGGATTGTAGAGATCGGAAACATAATAACCAGTTATTGAAAAATTTTAACACTGCCATGAAGATAAGGAAAGTCTTGATCCCCGCAACAGTGCAAGTTGAGACTCACACGGTAAGATGACTTCCCCTTCCGTGATTACTACCAGGTGTCTCCTGTTAGGAAAACGACTTTGGAGGAGTACGACGAAACATCCGCTTTGATCAGCTGTGTATTTAAGCCATGATGTGTTTATACTGATTACATCAAAGTCTCTGCACAAGAAGTGCATCGCGATAAACATCAAACTTCTGTATTTATACACAAGAAATGTTTGCAACCTAATTTGCGTTACCTGTACTAGAACGTGTCAGGTTATATATTTTGCAATCCAAACAAACATGCAAACACCGCAGTTTAAATCTTCACATAAAACTCTGTCATGGTTTTCATCTCGATCGTGAAGTTCAAGCTACTATGGTTTCGTGTTTGTAAACAAGCATAGACGATTGTTTAATTAGAAATCCATGGATCTTCACGGATCGCGACCGGTGTGTTCAGTATGTTAATAGTCTGCGCGAAAATTATGACAAGCAGCCGTTCACTGAAGATTTTCTCTAAATGGAATAATTCCAGAATACCACGCCAGTATAGTGTTAAGTAGTTTTATCGTTTGAAGAACGAGTCATGTAACAACGCCCGCTATTCATATGCAAATACGTGACCGAGTATTCTGTAGTTTAGCCAAGCCCTGATTTCTTAGATTCTTTACAATTTCATTACTTTCATCTTTGTTTTGCTGAGTTACAGTGCATTAAGCTTAATGCTTTAGACAACCGGCAATAACTTATCAGTTTGTTTACATCAGATTTACTCATTTCTGCCACTACAGATTAATGTAGTCGGAACAGTTTGTAAGAGGTCGAGAATTACTTTGTCATATCATCAGATCTTGCCCCCTTCCGACTATTCAATGTTGTATGAGAAATCTCTCGTGCTTTGCAACAACAGAACCGCTAGCTACACCCTTAACTTGGCATTATTAGTGAAGTTAGTGTTTTAAGGTTGGAAATTAGTCTGTTATATGATGGAAATATCAGAAAAGTTCATCACTAGGCTGTAGATTGTCAGGGCCCGACTTTAACAGACAAGAAGTTCTAACCAAATTTAAAAGAAATTATTGGAAGTTCAAAACTACCTATTCTAAAATGAATTATTTTTACATAGAGTGGTTTTCAATTGAGTGTCGAAAGTAATTAGATAATTACTCTGGTTTTGCATTACTTCACTCAGTGGTTGGTTCAAATGTCTTGCGCCACTTTTTCAACCAATCAGAAATGAAACCAAAACCAATCGTAGCTCGCGCGTGCACACTTTCCCGCGCTTTGTGTCGGCCACGTGTAATTACTTCGAGTTTTGATTGGTTTACTGGATTGTCTCCGTCCTTTTTGATTAGCCAAAGTAATTACTTTGGTTTTGGTTTTACGACACTTATTTGAAAACCGCTCTAGTTACACACACACATGCTCTTTCAAAGGCATAATCAATTCTCATTACATTGTCTTTTCCCAGGTGTATTACCTTGAAGTTTTTATAAAGGAGTATTCTTGGATTGTAACAAGACGCTACAGAGAATTTTACGAGCTGCATGAAAAGGTAGTTGCATGGCTCTTCAGTGTGGAATAGATGGTTGCTTTTGTTGCTGTTATTGCAAATCGTATGCACTACTTTGAATCTGACTGGCTAAGAACATACAGTTAAGTCTGGGAAAATTGTAACCTTTACAAATTTCTTTAAATTACCCCTAACCTCATTCTTTTAGTGCACAAAAGTCAAATTTATAAGCACAAATAAACATGTATTTTATGTTAACCAGGTTGCAAAACTGCTTCCAAAAGGCTGCATGAAATTTGCACTGTTGACAATATTGGCAAATGATTGTCCCAGGACTGAGCTGTTGAGGGGCAATTTGTGTCAGACTGTCCCTCACGTGAATTTGCGATAAGGTGTCTTTAATTCATTTATTCATTCATTCCAGTTTTGAAATAATTTTTCCCATGCAGAACAGTTTGTGATGTCATCTCAGGAATAAATTCACGCCTCACTATCTTTGTCATGAGGGACATTAACCACTTCTGTTTTGTTAAATTTCACGGCACACTAAAATTAGAATGTTGTAGTGAAAATGTGTTTGCAATGGGTGAACAGAGATATTTCAGCAAAGGAGAATATTATTTTGAGATTAGGAGCAACTTCTAAAAATTCCACATACAGGTTGTATCACAATAATGGTGAAATTTATTTTAGTGTAAAAGTGTATTTAGGGCTGCAGTACTGTTGGGGACAATGTATGGAAAAGAAATCAAATGTAATCAACTCATGAATATAAAGTCATGGGTTGGTTTTTGAGCGGAGGCCAAAACCAGAGTACCCCAGAGAAAAAGCTCTTGGAGCAGAGTATAGAACCAACCAACTCAACAAACATGTGACAGCAGCATGGCTATTCCGAGGCTGGGGGTAGGGGGTGAAGGGTGAGGGGTAGAAGTGAGGGGTGAGGGGTAGGGGTGGGGGGTAGGGGGTGAAGGGTACAATCGCCGAAACAACCCAAACCTTTACAAAATGGTAACCTTTGGCCTAAACACTATGCTTTTATTTAGATAATATTGAGACCTAAGTTTAGCATTTTTGTCAAGGTTTGGGTTGTTTCAGCTGTTGTACCCTTCACCCCCTACCCCCACCCCTATCCCTCACCCCTCACTTCTACCCCTCACCCTTCACCCCCTCCCCCCCCCCCTTCCCCCCTACCCCTCACCCTTCACCCCCTATCCCTTAACCCCTGCCCCCCACCCCCGGAAAAGTCATGCCGTGTGACACCAAGTCTTCAGAATCAAACCTGTACCACATTGGTGGGAGGCCACTGAAAAATTAAACAAAATAATACTTTCAAAAAATAGAAAATAGCACATTTTTTGTAATTATAAAATAATTTATTTAATTTAATTTATTATAATGATTATTCAACCCTTTTTAATGTGCTGCCTTACACCTCCTCAGCTTGTCAAATGCTACGGGGTTGATCGATCTTTGATTCCCCCGAAGAAATACTTTGGTATCTTGCAACCTGAATATGTGGAGAAAAGAAGACAAGCATTGGAAGCGTACTTTGAAACCCTTCTGTTGAAATTTGATGAAAAGCTGCCACAAGAAGTGCTGGATTTTCTTGAATCTGATAAATTTGTAAGTTATAGAGTCAATTACTGGGTATTATTCAATGCCACCCATTCTTTTTTCCAGGCTCCATAGAAGTTAAAGCCTGGTTTTTACAATGTATGTGATCTGAGATGATCTGTGACATGATCAGAAGTTGCCTATAATTTTAGGAAATTTGAGAATCAGATTCAGCTATTCCAGTCTTGCAGACTGTTTGCCGTATTTTGTTGCAAATAGTGGGACACTTTGTAATGCCGATCAAAATGGAGGCTATTGCGTCTCATTGCATGCATTTTGGACATAATAATTGTCCAGTTTCAAGCGCAGCTGGGCTTTTGTGTTTTTTATGCATTTTGATGGCATGCAGGTTATTCCAGCATGTTCTTTTTTGGTATTCGGATAATGCTGTCCAGTTGATATACATAAATCACTGTCCAAGCAAATAAATTAATGCAATGTTGGTTTTTGATAGTGGTGAACTGCTGAATCATCATCATCCTTTCTCCTTGCGCCAGTAGGTGCATAAGATCATCAACTTCAAAATAGCGATTAATAAAGTGGATTATTTGAACTACCGGTATTTGTTTTTGAACAACTGAGACCTGGAGTTATGACAAATTGAAATCTCAAAGTATAACTTTAATAATGGCTCAATCACTGGTATGTGCAAATTCTACATTTTATGCCAGCCCAACTGATGTCTGAGTAATTAGAAGCAATGACTTGTTACCCTGGATGCCAGAGGTTGCAGGTTTTTTCCTCTCTTTAAAGAGTGACAGAATAGTGAGTCACAACTCTCACCTCTGCGGGACTCGCTATTCCATCTCTCTGAGAAAGAAAAACGGTCTGGCATCCTGGGTAATGACTTTCTTATGTGTAAAATTAAAAAAAAATGGTGGTCTGTCAATGTCTATGGTGTCAGATTTATTCTTGTATACATTTAGACAGGATTTTAGGTAGTCCATTCTTTTAGTTAATGTTATTTGCATAGGAAATCATATGATTGCGAGTTCATTTCGTGATTTATGGGCACGAATGATTGGCGACTGCAATTTGAGAACTTTCAAAATATCACGAGTGACCATAAATCACAAAATGCACAAGCAAGTGCTTACGACTTTTTATATAAATATGCTCATTAAAATTACTCTGAAGCTGTGTTTCTATAGCAACTTCCGCATTGCACTCTAACCTCTATTGCACTTTATAACCAAGTTATGCATTTGTCATTGACCAATCAGAAAATGCGATATTCTGTTGTTACTTATTACCTGCTCATCAACTGTAACTTTTGTTGACGTCTCATAGGATGTTTGTGGAGTCACTCATTCCTTAGCGAAAGAGTTGTTTTTAAGTGGTAAGCGAATTACAATGTAACCAGTTGTATGAATTTGCACGGAAAGTGGCGTGACTCAGTAGTTAGAACGCCGAATTCGGATGTCATCCCTCCCTGGAGTCTGTTTCTGGAAACTCCCGAAACTTTTCGGGCTTTTTTCGGGTGTCAAAATTCCCTCTGTATCTCAAAAAACGAGAGGGTTTAAGTCGTCAAACTTCATACTCATTTTGCCTCTTGTTATCTTGAAAACATCTTAACAGATCAGCTTTCCAAAACAAGCGGATAGCAGTTTCACAAATGGCTTTTCGGGCCCGAAAAGTTTTCGAGTCTTTCGAGAAACGGTCCCAGGCTGGCTACTGCCTATATTTAGTTCTATATGGTTCCAATTTCAATTCATGGCAACATCTTAATAGGTGTCACTTTGTACCTTATCTGATGTACATTATTGGTGCCAAGATTGAATATCATTACTTCAATATTTTCGGAGGTATTCTGATTCATTACAGTCATTTGCAATCTCTGGAGTTCCAAAATAGAAAACACCATTCTTCATCATTTTGAAAGGTCTTTAAAATAAGAAAAAGGTATTTTTTACATCATAGGCACTTTAAACAGCCAAGATGAGCACATCAGGGTTATGATTTTTCGTTCGCTTTACATACACCGCCAGGTTTGCTCACTAGGTGTCGTGCAAGAGTACTTGGGTTCACTTCGGACAGGACAAACCCTTACGGATTTTAAAATAACTACGAAGAAATTACAGTACTGTCTTTCTAAAATGGTTGGTAACCGCTCGACTCATATCCACTCGATTCGTACCGAGTGATATTTTTTTAGTGTCATAGACTCGTAGCGGAAAATCGTCATGATTTCTTCTGGTAAGTATTCACACCTGTAAATGAAATTTCGTTGCAGTACTTTAATTGTTTTTCGTTATATTCTATTCCTAAAGGAGATGAAATCTTGGCCAAAGATGAACAGTTTTCCCTAACACCTCTACAACTTCACTGTATTACGAACAGACTCGGAATGGCTGCACCGACTTGTGGTAGGCTTCAAAACGTTAGAGTTGGCGATTTCACGTTGTTGTTTACAGCAAAGAAATGTACTAGAATGCGTGTCGCACGTGCAGAACGACCCACGTTTCTCGTTAAACCAATATTAGAGAGCTTAAGCACGCACGTTTTTGAGACGCGGACGGCAACCGGAAGTGAGCTGTTTTCCCTTTTAACTTGTTTACACACAATCACATTTAAATTGCTAAGATCTTTTCCCCATTAGAGATGATTAGGATAAAAATCTGCGAGACACCACTGTCCTGGCACGCGAAAATTTATCTTCCAGTTGTCACCCGCGTCTCAAAAACGTGCGTGCTAAGCTCCCTAATAATATTTCTTTGCCCAAGCCCTCGTCGTGTCAGTTGAATTCCCTGTTGTTTTGTCAGCAGGCACTCTTAAACGTGCATGTATCGCCATAAATTCAACTTAATTT
>NC_090875.1:41717335-41722335 GCF_036669935.1 Montipora foliosa
CCTTTTAGGCCGAAGGCTAGCTTTTATGAATGTTTAGGGTACTTTCCGTATTGGTAAAACAATGACCGGTGAGACCTGTGATCTGTGAGAGAACTGGTGACGACTCACAAAATTAAAACTGGACTATGACCCTGGTACAACATTGAGTTAGTCAATTTGGTCTATTGTTTAGTTTCCCGCAAAAGTTGGTTAAAAATAGACACTTTTCTGACGCGGATGGGAACAAACCTGATACCAGATTCTTACTCATGGGTAATGGAGTCTTGCCTTGTCCATTTTGTGAAATAGGCCCCAGGTGACACACGCCTTGCCCACTGTTAGCACAGAACATGGTGTCGAAATGTAATGTTTTGCAGTAATTGTAAAGGAAAGTGGTAATTGAATTAACTTATGTCGTAAGCTCGCTTAGAAATCTTCTGTTTATGTCTTATGTGGTTTTTAGCTTGAACTCGATGGCAGTCGTCCAACAAGCAGGGAAATGAACAGAATTCGCGAGCTTTTAGAGGAAGAACAGAATTTTGAAATCATCGGTTACCCAACGCCTCCTCAGTATTCAACACTGAGGAAAGGACAAAAGAAGGTGCTTCCTAACGATAGGATAACTTTAAAGGGGCTGTGAAGTTAATTTTGTGTAGTTTTACCAAAGAGTTTTCACGTGATGTGACACTAATTTTATTCCCAGAATGTTAGTACACAATTTCCAACCATGACGAACGACTTGCATGGAAAGGATCGCAAAGTTACTTCAATAATTAACGGGAAATATTTATAGGCAATGTTCGTCCTTGGACGAGGTTCATTAGAGCGCTTATAAAAGGACGAAGCTGACAGCAACAACAAAGTCACAAAACAAGAATATCATTGGTTAAAAGAGCATAAATAATCGTGCTGCACGTGCAGCACGGATTTTAGCTCATCTGCATGACGACGGCGTGATTTCACCAAATTTGAGGTTTTGACGACAACTTGAGAATGAAACAGAGAATCTTTCATTCTCAATTTTCAATCAGAAACCGCTCGTACCAATTTATTTTTAGGATAGAGAGTGAACAGTTCGTGTTGTATTTGAATGCTCACGTTGTTGTCAAATCTCAAATTTGCATCGTTGTACTGAAGAATAAAGTGTGCTAAACTGCGTGTCGAAAGTGCAGCACAATTTTTTTCCTCTTTGAAGCAATAGGGAAGATATCGTTGACGTCACCTATTGTCATTAATGTGCCAACCCTGGAGCCGGTTGCTCGAAGCCTGGTTAGCGAGAGATATCAAAACCTATAGGTTTCCATGGTATTTAACGCTGGTTAGCGCTAACCATGCTTCGAGCAACCCGGGCCAGAGCCTTATTGGCTGTCGAAATAAAGGATCTTTTGTTCCTGTGGTTGACAAATTTGAATAACAAAAGCAATGTTTGTAAACAGATATCTTCCCTATAACATTACTGTTTTGTAGCGTTGTCGTTGGCGGACGCGTCGTCGTTTTGTAAGCTCCCTGCCAGTTTAGTTCAGGCCAGCTGCAGTTGTTACCGACTACGCCAAGAAAGAAACATGCTTATCATCATCATCATCGTTATCAATAAGTGACAGGGGATTCCGTCGTTTTTTTTGAGTCTTTCTGGATTTGCCTCCACATCCACCCTGATGCCACGCTGGTGATTCGCACGCAAGATGTCACGGCGATTGCATGCAGACGTCCATGTGGTAGTGTCAATTCCAAAATCCCTTAGATCCCTTCGCAGTACATCCTTATATCTGAGGCGAGGCCAATTGGCCTCGTTCCGCTTTTAAGGCGCCCGCAAACGAGGCAACATGTACTGAGGAAGTAAAATGTTTCTGAGAAAATTCAGAAACAGTTTTGCTTCTTGGAAAGCAAATTTTGCTTCGGCAACAAATGTTTCCTGGGGCCGCAAACAGGGGAACATTTGCTTCTGCAACAATGTTTTCTCGTTTGCGGGCGCCTTTAATACTGTGCAGAATGCAGTGAGGTAAACGAGATTTTGGAATTCTGTCGCTCGTTTCGTAAGCTCGCCATTAAAGGGGGAGTGTCATACTATTTTAGTCAAACTTCAAAACACTAAAAGACGTCCTTGCATCAATGAAAACCAAAAAATAATGCTGTGGTTTTGTTACCAATAACCACTGAAGTGCACTGAAGCTATTTGTTTGTTGTTTCTAGCCAAGGATGAAGAGGATGGAAATAGATTGAAGCTTGAAAAATCTGGCCAGTTTTTTCAAGTTTAGAGACAGTGTCGTCAGAAAGACACCAAAAATTAAATACGAACAGCTCTTTGTGCCATAAACATATTTCATATCTTGTCAGTGGGGGTTGTCAGGAGTGTTTTACGTGTGGGCTAAAGTAGTAATTTATATTTTTACCCAGTTTTGACCTAAAAACAGCAAATTAAGCATGACAGTGCCCCTTTAAGTCATCTTGGAGCTGGTCGATTGAGTGAGAACATTGCATGGGGCATCCACTAGTGAAGCCATGCTGTCTTTGTCACGGGATTTTTCCAGTTCTGTCAATCATTTTCTTCCTTTTTTTGTAAAGGGTGTCGACAGAGTGATAGCCTTGGACTCAGAGACAGAGTTACAGTCACGTTCCTCCTTGGAAGGTAATATTCACTTCTTTTTAAATGAATTCATGGACGGCACTGTCAGTTTAATCAATGAAGCGCTGAAACCGTTTTCAAAAGTATCCGTTTTATTTTTCGGCGTTTTTGGGTTTTAGTGATAGGTGCTTATTAGTTTGGAACCAGTTCCCAGGTAATTATTGGTGACGTAAACTGCATTTTACACTTTAATTACACCAGACACTCTTTTCCAGATTCCAACTCAGTGGTGGATGACACTGATGTAGCGTTTCGTTCCAGAGTTGAGAAGATTCGTCAGATTGGAGGTGATTCGTGGCTGAGAATTTTAGATGAAATTCAGGGGGATGAAGAATTAACACAGGTTTCAATTTAGCTCAACTTCTTGTTCATATTTAAATTGTCTTTTAGCATGAAACTTTACCCATTGGTTGTCTTATGTTCCCTTTGTGTCCAAAACGTTATCAAATATGATCGGGTTATTTTTTCATTGAATTTCCTCTACTATTTTCGCTTTGCTCTTTCTTATTTAGCTGAAGGAAAATGAGCAAGATTGTCAAGATGATACAAGTTTTCAAACTGAGCCCGCAAACAATCAACCGTCCCCCAAACTTGACATGCTCATTGGAGAGGGCGCCAGTCCAAGCTGCGAAAGCAAAGAACAGGTATAGGTGATACGAACGAGTATTGAATCCAAAATTTGAACCTCTACTGTCATCTTTATCAAGCATGTGAAAAAACAGGCTTCCCTCTCACAGATCTGCTTATTATATCGATGCTAAGATTGAGATCCAACATAGCACTTCTGCTCACCGTCACAACATTTCCGCCTGGCACCAAAGCAGATGATATCAAAGAAATGTTAGCAACGTGATCCATTGATACTATTCTTTTTTTTTTTTTTTTTTTGTAATTTTAAAGCGATGTCAAAAATGGAAGAAAATCTTTTCAAGTTTCATTCGAATTCCATGCTCACGAATCCGTAGCTGTAACAACCAAATTTGTTTGGTAAAGAAACTATCGCATTATCGTTTTGGTGTGCATCATTACAAAGACGTTTCAGTCATTGAAGCAAGCCTAAAATTGCACGGCGCTGTCCATTTTAACAACGGCGTTGAAGTTTTGGCGTCCATGCCTTTTTCTCTGTGTGAACAAGCCATAACAAACTCGTGCCTTGAATTATTGCTAGTCCTCGCGCAAGTATCTCTCTCTCCATCGCCAATGTTCTCGCTCATTCAGTGATTTCACATATTCCAGGAGTCCACGGGCCCTCTTACTGAAGACGAGGCTCATCCTAGCTGCCTGCAGTTTGGTTTTGCGCCGGAGTTGGAGCGAATAGTCCGTGACAAAGTGGAGTCAAGTACTGACTTGTACGTAGGATCAATTCGACATCCAGCCAATTCAACTGTAGACTGCGAGGAGTCTCTCTTTTGCTCTAAAATCGTGGAAACGAACGCGTACGTTGAACTTTCAAAATGGCTGAAGTTGCGGGACGCAAATACTGCAGGCATTGGTGAGGTATTTGCGACCCACAGCCTCAGCCATTTTGCAAGTTCAACGTACATGTTCGTTTTAACGATTTTAGGGCAAAAGAGAGACTGATCACAGTCTTATTCAACAATTACTTCCATTTTACATATCCGTCTGTTTAGTAGGGGAACAGATAGCTGAAAATAACAAATTTAAGGATAAAACGTTCGTAATAGTCTACAATCGAAAAGGCCAGATATTGCTTTTCTTGCATGGAGCGATGATTTTTTCAAACAAAACTTTCTCCCCTTCTCGTCTCTGCAGTGCCTCAGCCATGTCAGATAGTGAACACCACCTTATAAAACATATTCAACTAGGCCATAGCGAAGTGCTACTCGTTAGCTTTCATTTAAATGGTGACACTGGAGAATCCGTGCATATCATAAACAAAAACGAGTTGAAGTGACTCACGAGATGTCCATTTGTTTTTGTTTATTAATCCGCCGATAGGACCTCGGGTACCTACATGGTAGAGGTCGAGACAGAGGAACGTTGCAGCGAGGGCACAGAGGAGAGGATGGTCGGAGTGGACCTTTCCAAGAGGATAATTCTTGAGATACAAATCTCCACTGGGGAGACATTTGCCAAGCATAATCTGGGTAAAGTTCGGCGTTAGTTCTCATTTGAATGGGTACCGAATGATTGCGAAAGTGATGACCGATCACGCGACCCAGTGAGGGGTTCGTAGAGGATTCCGCATTTAGCGGAAGATAAGGTCATCCCAGGGTTAGAGACACCCTATCCGTTTCCAACGGCACTACTCTTTTAGTTGCCAACAGTTTTTGAAGAAATCAAGCAAACGCGCAAGGGTGGGAAGGTTGGGTGGCACAGCCCCCCACCCCCCCTCCCTCCTCTATATCCACAAAAGGAAAGGAATGTCTTTTACGCT
>NC_090875.1:41727335-41732335 GCF_036669935.1 Montipora foliosa
CTAAAGTTCACATTCCAATCAACGGTTTCCCTTTCCAGACCCTTTCCATGCCTGTCAATCACTGCAGCATTTGCGGTGAATGAGTCGTATTCAGTGTCGTGGCTGGCTAATTCCGATCCGCTCAATCAGTCTATGTATTTTAAGGTCCGCTAAATGGCGCAGCAAAGGTGATTGACGTCAGTGGAAAACGAAAACCGTTGATTGGAATTCAAATTTCAGAGTCCACAATTCATTGAAAGTAGCAGTAAGGCCCTACACAGACGAGGCACGTTGTTATCGACGACTGTTTACAGTCGAAAACTTAATTGAATCGACAACTGCTATTATTAGGAAATGCGTTTCCATAGACGAAAAGTTTAGTTGTCGATACTCCGGTAAGTTTTTCGGGAGCCTGGGAAAATAGCGACAAGAAAAGAACAACCGCTGACTTTAAAAATCGTTTGCGTCGCTGCGAAATAGACTTCAGTAATAGGTAACTTGCTCGCAGACGGGAGAAAGGGAGTTGTCGATAACAAAACGGCCGCGTCTGTCATCAACAACTGAAGTAGTTTTCCTTTTCGAAAGAAAAACTACTGTAGTTGTCAATGACAAAGTGTGTTGTCGACGGATTGATATTTGCTTACTTGTAGTCAATAACTTGATTCACACACTCAATGTTTTGTCATCGATATATATACTTGCCTCGTCTTTGGAGGTCCTAAAACGCTTCTATCTTCGTTTTAGGTGGTGTTTGGTTTGTACGATCAGGCATTTCGAATGGAGGTCAAGTTTGACGGTCCGCGAGGGACTTTCAGTGTGCTCACACGCGATGCCATCAAAACAGACAAATTTTTTGGCACCTTAAGAGATGTCCTCGGGGAGCCCTTGAATGACGACGAGCAATTGCAAGCCCCACGTTTTAGAAGACAGTTTTCATCCGGGAGTCTCCCGAAACTGATATTTCCAGACGAAGAAACAATAAACAGGTTGAAATCAGAGCTCGTGAAATCTGGATCCGTTTCGCATCCAGATGACCAGCATTTGTTGATTTATGCCATTGTGCGGGAAATCCCCGAATGCAGCTCAATGAGTGTGCAAGAAAACGGAGATCTCACGAATTTGCTCCGAAGCCTCATCGTAACAAAGTCGCAAATTTTTCTTTTTGACGAAGACCATGTGCATTGGCCGCTGCCCTCGTTTGCGCGGGCGCCACCGTCCACGCCACAATGGGTCGTTACTAAGTCACAACGAATCAGTAAAATCATTGGGTTAGACATGTTTGAACTCAAAGGTCAAGTTTTCGAGTTCTTCGGTGTTTATGGGTTATCCTTGATTTTCGAGCAAGAAGAATCCGACACCCCTGCTGAGCAGAACTGCTGGAATTTGATTTTCCGAGCCTCGGAGGAACGGACTCAACTTCAGCGGTCACTCTCGCAAGTCTGGAAGGACCGTTTCCAAGCGGATCTCAAAATCACGTACTCAAAGCCCAAGTCACACCCTGTGGTCAGCGACGTTAATGATTCCAAAAGCTTTCTCGAATCGTCGTCTTCGACTGGCGTTCAGAAGTCCCCAATGGGTACCCCTGTGGAACTTACAAAGACCCACCGGAGGGTGGGGTCGGACAATTTGCCATTTTTGAAGCACTCTGTACTATATGGCCTAGAGAGCCTAGTCGCGTTGGAGCGCGAAACGCTGGATAAGTTTTTTCGAAAATGTATCTCACAGAAAAATCAAGACGAAGAAGAAACACTCCTTCACGTTTTATGGACGGGCTGTACGCCATACCTCTTCCCGTTTCAGGAATTCCAAGTCTGTGTTTTGCTCAGCAACTTGTATGTGTACATTTTAGCGGATAAAGAACACAAAAGCTCCATCAACAAGAGAAAAGGAGTAAAATTGAGATTTTCCCGAAGTCCTGACGACTTGAAACCCACTTACTGCTTTAACTTCATTCCCCTGTGCAATCTGCGTCAAGTTTGTGTGGGCCTGTTTGATCAAACTGTGAGACTGGAGACTGAATTGAAAGAAGAAACATTTACTTTTATCACGCGAGACTTTCACCGCACCAACACTTTTCTAGAATGCTTAAACGGTATCTTGTCGAAACAGACCGGAACGACACATCCGAGAGCAGAAACTCTTACGTCGAGTATTTACGACTCGCAATCGATCATCGATTCCGATCCGAGTACTTTCACGAAGACCGACTATCAACATACAAACAGTGGGGTTAAGTTCATCTATCCCAATGATGATACGTTGGAAATTTTGAAGGACGCTATTGCTGACTTTAGTCGCCGTTCAGTGGACTGTGAGCAGCTTCTCGATGTGGTCATCCTGGTTTATTTGCTGGTGTTTCACGAAACAGAGCCGAAAACCGAAGAACCACGAACACTTGTGATTATGGACAAGTCTTTATGCTTGTGCATTGAGGATCATGTCAATTACCCGTTACCGCTATTCGCCACAGGACTTCCCGAGAACCCGCAGTACAACGTGCAGGATTTGCGTGACATCAAATCGTTGTCTCGAGTAGAGTTCAGTGACTTCAACTCGTGCGACTTCAAAATGGTCTTTTCTCCGACTCAGCATCAAGACGAGGATGTCCCCGATGGGTTTGACTCCGCCAGTTTGGGTGATCTGTGCGTCATTACTCATCATATGGAGAATTCAGAAAAACCGGATATTTGGTGGCGGATTGTGGCGCAAACTTACAAGGAGAAAGAAAAGGCCTTGGGGCTCATCTGCAAGCTTTGGGCAGATATTCATGGTGGAGCACTTCCTGTTATGAAAGCAAAGAGTTAGAGTCTTAAAAGAGTTCTCTGGGCTTCTGGCATAGAGTGGTTTTCATTATGGGTGTGTGAAAGCAAAAGAAAAAATACGCGTAACCCGTTCAAAGCGCGAGAAACTCTCTTTCGTTCCTCGCTGGTCCGGCGGACATCCGGTGAGGCAAACAAAGAAACCAGCCCATCTTTCCTTTTGTTTCTGTTAAAATCATGATCGATGATTGCCTGAACAATCGAAGGACCCTGTTTTTCAACTCGTGAATGCAAATATGTTAATTAAGGCATATCAAAATTAAGGGCCTTGATATAACGGATTTCATTGGAAGTTACCTTAAGAGAAGAAGAGAATTAAGGTATGGGTTTTTTGTTTTTAATGATCAGTCCCCAGTTGTTCCAAAGGTGGATAACGCTATCCACCGGATAAATCACTATCCATTGGATAACGCAATTGGTTTCGCTAATACTTATTCACTGGATAGTGATTAATCCGGCGGATAGCGCTAAGTATCCATCGTTTGAACAACTGGGGCCAGAAATATTTTATTGTCCATGGAGCATGCCAATGTTTTTTTTAGAAATGCCCGTGTTGAAACCAAAGGCAACGTATTCCTCCCTTTTAAGCTGTAATTTACCTCGTTCCCAGACCATTTTTACACACGATGGATCAATGGAGTGACTTTCAGCCTCCAACAGCCACTATAACGTTAAAAACGAGTCATTAGGTTTGATGAATTATTTTGCATTGTCCCAAAAGGCTCTTTTGCCCTCAAACTTCTTCTCATTCAACATGGCGGTGGTGACGTCACTCACGTGATCTGCGGTCATGATTGTGCAAAAATATTGCCGTACGGTTAATCTTAGTAGTATATTTATAAGGATTTAGAAGGTGGATTTGTCAGGATTTGCATATACTTTGTATAACCAGTGGACACGAATCATGTAATGTCTCTCCGTTTTTTAAAGTAAGAAACAAAATGTTAACATCGTAGTCTAGCAATAATCGCCTGTTTTCAAGAGATATTAGGGAAATTTAGTATCAATTTGCGTGTTCCCAAAACCCAAGAAACTTGCCGGTGTATGGCTAATTTATGAGGATATTTATGATAAGATGTATGCGAAAACCTATGCTTTGTTAGCACAAAGGAACGCTGGCCTATCAGACTACGGCTTTTAATTGACAGTGGAGAATATATTAATGCCACACTCGAGTTATGCGCATTTCAAAGCCTGATTGAAAAGATTTTTAGATTCATACACCACTATGTTATATTTTAGCGGGAATGAAATTTTGTATGCAATAGTATTACAGTATGGTTAACTTAGTTGCATATTTTTACGGATTTAGAACTTGGACTTGTATGTATTTGTATATAGTACCGGGAGTAATCAGGGATTGGTTAGAGCGAGTTTTTATCGAGTGGCTTAAAACCAAAACCAAAGTAGTTACTTTGACCAATCAAAAACGACGGAGACAATCCAGTAAACCAATCAAAATTCGCAGTAATTACACGTAGCCGACACAAGGCGCGGGAAAATGTGCACGCGTGAGCCACGATTGGCTTTGGTTTCACTTCTGATTGGTTTGAAAAATGGCGCGAGAACTTTGAACCAATCACTGAGTGAAGTAATCATAAACCAAAGCAATTCGCTAATTACTTTCGACACTCAATTAAAAACCGCTCTAGTGCGTTCGAATCGCTGCAACATGTCCCTGGGACATGTACCCGCCATATTTTCATGTGTGTGCACATGTTGCGATTTTGTCCCTGCTATATGTCCCCGCTACACGACCCATGCTACATATCGCCCCAGTGTACTCTACACAAGTTTTTGTCGCTGCAACTTGTCTCTGCCACATGACCCCTCGTGTCTGCTCACCTTAACTCCGCGAAATTTGAATTGGATACAGCATTGAGTTAGCTGATTTGGTCTATGCATAGTTAATAGGTGTAGACTGGTTATAAAACTCGACAAGTTTCTTTGTTTGATGGTTTTGTTCGCTTTTTTGGCCTTGATCCTGTACAAAACCCGACAAAAACACGCTTTTTTTCGGCAGGATAACCAATCAAAAGCTTCGACTAATTTATTCGAAATTAACTTGCGAACCAAAAAACAAAAGATTGTGCAGGGTCACGGTCGGTTCAACATCTAATTGCGACTGTATTGTTCCTGCTTTTGAAATTCCCAGTGTTTCATAACCAGTCCCTAGATTAACTATGATCTATGGCGATACTT
>NC_090875.1:41749835-41757335 GCF_036669935.1 Montipora foliosa
TATACAGACCTAGCCTGCGGAGCTGGCGGGATATTTAATAAGAAATAATTAGCACGAGAAGTTTTTGTCAACACTAGTGCCTGCGACGCCTACTATGCCTGACTATGGCGCGTTATTTGCGTTATTTTTTCTGTACAAACTTTCTTAACTCTTTCACTGCTTTTGTCGAGAATACTCGACATAGGATACGTGACTCACAATCTCCGGAACATGCACCTCCACCCCATACAGAAATTTGTTCCTATAGTGGCATGCATGCAATGGGATTGTTTCGTATACCCTAAAGGACAACTAGCGTGACAACTTCTGCCATTTTTGGATGATAGAAAGGTCAATGTCACTCTTGAAAAGAAAGATGAAACACGAAAATCTACAGCATTTGTCTGGCAAGCAAGTAAAAACATAAGGTATGAGAATCAAGTGATTCAAGACATGCTGTTGTAACTCGTTGGCCTTATGCAATGTACCAAACAGATCCAACGAGCTATGCAGCTCTTTGGCTATTGTGCCAAACAAATTTACTATCCAGTCGTAAAGAGCAAATGAGGCCTGCTCTACCGAGAGAAATTAGTGGATTGCCAAGCCATGGCAGAGTAAAAGCTATGGGTAGTGTATACACTTCTGTTCGTGCAAGTTTTTGCTAAAAACGATGAAGCATAGTCGTCAAACTCTACCTCTTTCTTTCTCTCAAGACCAAGTGGTGGAATTTTGTTGAGTCCTGTCACGTATTGAAGAAGTTTATACAAGCCTTCACTCCCTTGGTCTACAAATAAAGGAAAAGCAACAGTCTTTTTATGGCATTGCATGTCTTTTTTTTCAATTACAATTTTTTGTCAGGAAAATGGCACTACATATGGAGCATTTTAAACTACTGTATTTACTTTCATAAAAATGAACTTAGTTCACACTGATTGCCAAATTAATGTTGTAATTCCTGTCAGAATTTTAACAAAACCAGCTAATCAGGCAGATGAATTCTAGCTTACTCATTACTGACAATAATCAACTCTTGTTATTATTATGACAATTGTGTTACGGGAAGTTAAAATATTCTGCAAATACATTAGCATGTTCACTATTTAGAAACATTGCATGACCTAAAATCAGCCAATAACACTGTTGTTGGCACATAAATAAAAAGGGTCACTCGAGAAGTTAGTACGTTTTGTTCGGCCGTTGAGGCAAGGATTTCGACGAAATACCTTACCAAATTGTAATAATTTGTCACGAAAATTGATATATTTTGGACGGAAGCAGCATTAGTTCACGTGCCCTGTAGGGTGGAATGCATGGGTTTCGCACCGCTGGTTAGCTTCTTTTATAGGTACGGGGATGCATGTCGAAAAAGTTGCCACATGAGCTACCAGTTATTTTCAACTAATTTAATGCGAAGTTTTCAACTATGCCTAAGCTCGCCTATCAACTGAAAGTAAACGCATATATGTGAATCAACTGATTATCAATCTTTAAAAAAACGACTCTAAAGCCCCGTTCAAACGGTCATGATAGTTGATGATAGTTGATGATAGTTTCAACTATCATTCACTCTCATTGCCTATCATGTTTGCGATCAAACGGTCCATGATAGTTCATGATAGTTGACGAAATCGCGCAATGTGCTGGCGTAGCTTACTGGTACCTGGTCTCCTACCGCGCGCGAGTGTAAACAAATATGGCGGGGATTTGAATTTCGTGACGGAAATGGCTGTGTATCAGCCGAGAAGAGCAGCTATTGCCACAATAGGTTTTCCAAGTAAGAGGCTTTAAGGGTTAAAAAAGTCTTGAAGCTAAGCAGTTAGGCAAATAAATAAAACATTTGGCCATGAACATGATGCAATTCACTTTGACTTACCTCCAATTTTTTCTTCGCTTTTCCAGTTACATCGAAAAAAATGTTCCACAAACATGGCCGTGCCTCGTACTCATCTATTAGGTTGCATATCAAACTACTACTCCACTTCTCGTTGTCTGTTTTTTTAGCTTTTTTAGCTTTTCTCACTTTCTCGCTTTCAGCGTCACTGTCGTCCGAATATTCGTCCAAATTATTGTTTTGTTGTTCCTCACAGAACGATGGCAAACTTGCGGTAGCCATATTGCATTGAGCCCGCCTTGGTTACCCCCGCTGACCGAAAAACTATCATGCACTATCATCCGCTCGGTCAAACGGAAAAAACTATCATGAACTATCATGTCGAATTTGAACATGTCCAAACTGCATGATAGTTGATGATAGTGAATGATAGCTCGTGTTCAAACGTGCGTGATAGTTGAAACTATCATCAACTATCATGACCGTTTGAACGGGCCTTAATGGAGCAAAGTTTCCCTATGATATTATTCATATTCTTGCGAGTTGCGACACAATTTAAAGTGGTACTATGATCAAAAAATCATTTCCTTTTTTTCTTCAGATTTTCAAAGCGAGTTTGCTTAGCACCTAACTGGCAAAATTTTGAGCTTTGAGTTTTATCCAAAGGCTGTTTATTTTGAGTGTAAGTTTTGGATTTCACGGTCCGCCATTACTCACGTTCAAAACTGGCCGATTGGACCTCAGAAGGTTGGATCTAGAGAAAATGACATCATTTACTCACTAGCTTAAAATTTCAACGTGTAAACACAATTTATTACATATGCAAAACACGGGTTTAAAAGTCTGAAAGACCGAAACTCCCGTGCTGCATATTAATTCGGCCGCGTACACACGCATTGCATTCTTAAACTAGCGAGTCTTTGACGTCATTTTCTCCTCGACCCAGCTCTTTCAAGATTTTAAAGTTAGTAATGGCGGACCAATAAATAAGAAAATTCCAGTTAAAATAAACAGGTGTCTTTTTAAAATCAGAACTTAAAACTTGGGTCAGTTAGTGTTTAGTTAACATAGTTTTGAAATCCAAAGAGAAAAAAGAATTGTTTTTTTGGTCGTAGTACCACTTTAAAGGAATCACGAACTCATTAGTATTGTTTCCGGTAACATAGTTCATTTTCTCTCCCTGATTATTTGATCGTCTAGTCACACCCGCTCACGATTGAGCTATTGATCTAACTAGTTAAATTTGCAAAGGGCTTAATTAACCTTCCACGTGGGTTAAATTTAGAAAGTTCTTCGGTGAAATATATAGTGGAATATTACACGCTATATGTTCATAAAAGCCCCTATCACATGGTGTATACAAGATCGAGGATGAAAAAACTGACACAAAAACAGAACACACAATAATGACACAACTGAAGAGATAAATTATACGACAGTTATTGTAATACTTTTCTTCGTTTATTAGACTAAACGTCAGAAATTTTTACAAAAGATCGTGGGGTGTTTTCGTGTAAATAGTCTGAGTAACAGAAAAATAATAGGTCTAATTTAGGAGGTAGTGTTACACAATAACTATTATTCCCTGTTTCACGGGTCAAGTAAAATCCCTCTATATCATTTACAACAACTGCGCCAAACACAATGTCATTCATTGAAGTAAATATAGTCAATCTCCTATTCAGAGGACGCGATCCTTTAGTACAACAGCAGCTGGCAAGCGGGCTTTGCACACAAAATTGCCTAATGGTCCATTTTATCGGCTCCACCCACAAGGGCACTGCAAAGTTTCCCTAAAACACACCAATAACTCAAAAGTGCTAAGCTTCAACTCCACTAGCTTCTTTGAAAACATGAAAGAGAAAAGGAAAGTTGCTGACAAGCATATGGAATGAGGATATTAAACTGCACATAATTAGAGGGTTAAGCGAGTAATGTGACCGAGTCATGCAGTTCTAGTCAATACCCACATTTCACCCTTGCTTACCACGGAGTCTCGCGTAGCTCAGTGCTTAGAGCATCCGACTAGATCATGGAGGGTCGAGGGTTAAAATCCCCTCTAGGGCTCGGAATTTTCCGAGTTTCCGTTTGATGCACAATTAGCAGGGTTTTCGAAAGTTTTGGAAAGTAGCGGACAAATTTCTGAAAGCAACATACGTGAGCTACCTAGAGGGGTCTGGGGGCATTGCCCCCCCAGGAAATTTTTTAAAATAAAACACTCAGAAACGCTGTTTCCAGTGTTTTTGGCACCCAAGAATCAGTTTGCAAGGCAAGGCTTGGGCTCACTCAAATTCTCTTTAAAAAAAATTATAATCAAAGTACCGGACATGGAGTGGGAAGCGACCGGACGAAACGTCTGGCCTCCGGCCTGAAACGAAAACCCTGTCAGCAGCACAATATGGTTCAATTAGAGAATTGCAAGCGCATTTTACAACTCAAGCTACTTACTGAAAGCCATACTGTAGATTATTCAGAAAATCTTATTGACAAACTTTGATTCGCCAGACACAAGACCGCAAAAACTGCTGCTGAGCCAATTCATCAATATGAAGTATTTTTATGTCCCTTTGCACAATGATTATTTCTGCTTGAATTTGTATAGGTCTTGAGACAACTCGTACAATATTAATAACTGAAAAAGTGTTGACCGTGTTGAACTTTGAAAACAAAATTTCTGTCCTCAAGCCTCGGTATCCACATGCAAATTCTTCTGTCTGATCTCCATTCATTCTCATACCAGCATGCTACTAGTTGGGAGAATTTGCTAAAGATAAAACTTCCCATTAGTCATCATTTTATCAATTCTCCTTGATAAACTTTTCTCTTGATTAAGTATGGATATCGTCAGAAGAAATTTGATGCAGGGCAATCTTTAGACCAAAGTGTTAACACTGTACAGTATGATCTGACTCCACTTGGCTGCTTTTCTTGTTATTGCTTGTTAAATCATTCAATTTGTTGAAATTAAAGTGCCACTACGATGAAAATTTTGCATGCCCTTTTTTCTTTAGATTTTGAAAGTAGACGTACTAAATAGGTATCATGCCAATTTTTATTTCAAAATTCCCACGGAAAGTATGATTATTGTAACGTAGTTTTTCGGTTTTCGCTGTCCGCCATTACTCGAACGGCAAATGACCGTGAGCGAGGAAAAGAGTTGGGTCTAGCTGGATCGCCTGGGGTCTGACGTCATATGCGCAACGCTCAAAATAAACGCGGCTAATTTCCCATGCCGTCTATGAGATGTGAGAGATCGCCGAGTTGCTTTTCGCTGATATTATATACATTACTCCCTTGTCGACTTGTTCGCTTTGTCAAACGCTCACGAAGGGATGCGCGTATGACGTCACGAGCCAAGTCTTGCGTGCAGACCGCTTACAAAATAATGGCAGGCTTCTCCAATGCCGTCCGAGTAATGGCGGACAGATTTTTAGCGGTTTTTGGGTGACTATTTCCCGACTTATCTCGCTTCTATCGTTCCAAATTAAAATGCATTGTATTATTTTGAACATATTGACTTAATTGACGTTGAAAAAATTCGAAAAGAAAACCAATCATTCTCGTCGTAGTGGCACTTTAATGTCGCGCTACCAGAAACCCATAAGAGTTGAAACGTGTAACGCGCGTTCACAGCTTCCGAATATTCAGTGCGAACTGATTGGTTGAATGTTTCAGAGCTAAGTACCATATTTGGAAACCCCTCGCTCTTGTTGTTCCAAATATGGTACTTAGCAAATCGAATATTCAGAAGCTTGTTTCCTAACACACAAGGGACCGTTACACGTTTCAACCCTTATGGGTTTCTGGCGCTACTTATTCAAAATCTTATAAAATTAAGTGACTTATATTAGCAGGTTTGACTATATCATTCCAAAACACAAGTATTGTTTTCTGTTCACTTTAAAGGGAGAAAACGAATTTTGGACTACTATTTCCTGGAGAATATTTGCCAGAAACCATGTTTCCCGATCAAGCAAATAAAGAACGACTATGTGCTCCAGAGCGTGCATAACTCCGTGATCGAGTCTGCGCGCATGGGACAACAGGGAGCACGCCACGTTTTTTTAGACGCGGACGGCAAGCAGAAGTGATCATTCCGCATGCCAGGATAGAAGTGTCGCCCAGGTTTTTAAACTAGACATCCCTGATAGAGAAAAGATACTTAGCAATGTAAATGTCTTTCGATGAAGACAAGTTAAAAGGGAAAACAGCTTACTTCCGGTTGCCGTCTGCATCTTAAAAACGTAGCGTGCTTTACCTCCCCAACACCGCAGAAAAATGCAGGTGCATGCTTCCTTAATATCATGAGGTAGCTCTAAGAAGTCTTCATAATTCTTCTCCAGTTGATCCGTGAGCTTGCTTACAGGAGCATTTCATTTTATTTCACAGTCGCTCTGATCTTGCGAATCTACCTGACGAAGCTTTCATTATTACTGAGGGAGGCGATGGTAGACACTCTACCGACCCGATCCTGCCTGCTGAGGCAGCTACTTATCAGACCAGCAGTTGGAGCCACACTGAAGAAAATGCTGCCGCCTCTGGTGACGGAGGCGCTTGGCAGGCGCCCGAACAGAGCCAACTCATGGGGGCAGTTGCTAACCAAGCCATCGGGTCGAGTGAAGCTGTTGTGGGAAGTGATGTGCAGACTACAGGGTCAAGCCAATCGAATCAACCCAGTGAGACGATTGGTGGACCAAACAACGGGATTTGGCAGAGTGGCTCTGCTGAGAGAGGCGGAGGAATGAGCGACTGGCACCTGGCTGACATGACTGTTGAGCAAGCCACCGGAGGGAACTATCCTGTTATGCGGATTTGCGCACAACAGGTGAGCCCTTATGGCCACGCAGTATCGGACATGCTGCGTGCCCATCAAATCAACGGATTACCTGAAAACCACGAAGAGCAGCCTGTTGCTGAAGAGGGAAATGGATCAAGCATCCACAGAGTAGAACGTGCCCGACAGGCAAGTGAAGGGAGCTACGTTGATAACGCTGGTGGGGTCAGCTATCGCCCGAACGGGACAGTTGCAGGAGAGGATCTGCCCTACCCCATCCCAGAATGTGCGACCACATACTTGCCTGTGCAGGAACAAGGTAGCAGGCTGATTGCGATGCCATGTTTTCAGTCGGTTAGCCATGTAACAACGCCTTGCTCGGTTCCAAATGCAGGAAGGACAGCCCTTTGTGATCAGCAGCTGAGGAATTTTGATTGGCCACCCAACTTGATCTCTTCCACTGGGAACATTGAAAGAGCAATGGAGCATACATGCACCGATGAGGAGATAAGAAATTGGAATCAGAAGCTAACGAGGCAAGTGGCACGAATTAATTATCCTTAGCAAACATGAAGCAATTGAAACTGTTAAATTCATGGTACTACCGAAAATGTAACTGGTTGCCATGTATTAAATTTCTCTTTCCGCACTATGCGTGCAGTTCCACTATACCATATGTTCCATTTTCCTCTGAGTCTCGCCTTGCTTGTCCTAACGTTAGGTAGCGCTGTTAATCTAGCGGATCAGAGTTATCAAAACCAAGTGATTCGTCATCTGGAAAATATCAGCGGATTGCGCTATCTCGTTCTGTTCCGAGCAGCTGGAAAATGGAAATGGAAATGAAATTTGTTTACCCACGGAACACCTTAAGAGCGTTCAGGAGCTCGTCAATATGTGTCCGTGCATTCCAGATCGA
>NC_090875.1:41762335-41774835 GCF_036669935.1 Montipora foliosa
AAACGGCAAACGTCAGACTGAAACTTGAGCTTATCATCGTCGTCGTCATCATCATCATCATCATCGTCATCGTCGTTGTCATTATCGGGGTCATAATCATCACTATCGTCATCGTCATCACAATCATTGTCATTGTCATTATTACCATCATCACGTGATCTTCATCTTTTCGCGTCTTTTTCATTGTCATCATCATCGTCATCTCTATCACGTGGTTGTCAACCAATCACTGGAGAAACAAATAACAACGATCAGGAACTCATCAAGGGGAGCCTTTATCTCCACTAATTCCTTGAGTCAATCATTTCTCGAGTAAATTTATGTTGCAAGGAACCGGTTTTTCCGGCGAAATGTATCATATTTCCCTTGAAGATAAGATAGCTCTGTTTTGATTGGCTTTTACAACATTGGGCGCGCTGAATCTATCAAGGGAGGCGTTCTATAAATAAATCTACTCCGGAAACGGTTGACTCCTAGGCCAAGTATGGCAGATAGATGCTTCCCTTGATGAACTCCAGCAATGATGTAATCATGTAAAATCCCTGGTCGACGAACAAAAGGAGATGAGAGATCTTTGTTTTTCTCCACCACCGTGGTGGTGATGACGTACCCTGAAAAACACCTACACCTGTAATGTCATCTCGAGTATCTTGCTTGACACAACCTAACCTCGTTCCCAGGGTCTCTAAGAATCTAGCAACGAGGTTAGGCAAACCGAGAAGATGCAGTAAGAATCGTTTATCTTCCTCTACGCACACGAGTCGAGGGAGCCATTAATTTGGGGAAGACATTTTGCCGCTATCACATACAAGCAAACAAGATGTTTTTCAAAAAAATCTAGCGTTAATTGTTTACTATGAAAGACGAAAAGAAACATGGCGCACGTGCGACACGATCGTGTTTCCTCATTAAGACATTGTTTCATTTAATATTTGGAACCTATAACTAAATAACTTTGCATGCTCCGGTGCCCTTAATGCTCTACGGCTCCACCTGCGTAGTATTTTATTCTATGGGATTTACATGGTTTCTGCAAATGTTTGGTCTTGACCGTTACTGGTGCATTACGAAGGCTTCAAGAACGTTGAACCAATTACTGAAAGACTATGCAAAGATACTGCTAACTACCCGCATCAAAGTCCATTGTGCTCCTAAAAAATGGAGAGAAATGGAGTGCACGATCAAACCAGGTGACAGGATGTTTTCTTTGCCAAAATCGTGAGTACTTTAGAAAGCTTTGTCATTACTGCTCGCGATAATAGCAATCTTACAGAAGTGATTTAAAGAATTTGGTATACAACAGTATTAAATTCCGTAGGGTTTGCTTTAAAGACACCAACGTGCTAGATGGAAGCCAAAATTGTCAGTAGGTTATAAGAAAAGATTGACAAAAAAGCACTTTCTGTCCACATCACTGATCACTGTAAAAGCAAAGACAACTATGCTCGCTTCTTAATCAAAATGGAGACAGTGCTTTAACCCTTTTATTATCAAGTTCGAAACCTTTATTCTCCTAACTAGTATCATAGATTTCTTTTTCGGAAGTCATAAGAATTTGGTTTTATATCAAGATCGCACCTCTTCAGCTGACAATTATCTTCATTCTCCATACCTGTCTGACTGACATTTCATTGAAATTGTGAGAACTTACAAGCTGATCACTCCTGGGGGTCAGATGTTGCGCTTTCTGATGTAAAGAATATCCTGTCTGACAGTGTTTCGTACTTGAAAGCAAACGAATTTGGGAAAAGCTGCAAGATCCAAATCCCATTTCAGTTTCTTGATCGTAAGTTTGTCGAACTTTTATATTTCTTGTTAAGGTCAGAGGAGGAGCAGTCGTAGCTCAGATGGCTAGTGCGCGACTTTCGGAGCGACAGGTCCCCGGTTCGATCCTCGGTGACTTCAACGTCTGTTTCGACTTTCCTCTGATCCGTGTAGCTATAGCTTTAAATCCCCTTAAAACGGAGCACTGGCAGAGGGAGGGGGGTAAAGGGTGCACTGTCGGCTTCCACTGATAGCAGCCTCGTAGCTATAGCTGAAGGAACTACCGACGTTAAATAAAGTGACTTTACCTTTTACCTTTACGTGGAAACAGACGCAAAAGTGTTGGCCAACATGTTGGGTATTACATGTTGCGTCTATTTGCACTCCCTGTTGCATGTTGTTGCGTGTTGCTGAGAAGTTGTCGCACGAAGTTTGAAACTGGTCAAACTTTGTTGCGCTACGCCTCGGTGATTACGGAACAAAAGAAATGTTGGGAGATGTTGGCCCAAAGTATATATATAAATAAATATTTTGTTGGCTCAATATATTTATTTATGTATACATTTTGAGCCAACAACTCCCAACATTCCTTTTGTTCAATTCCGTGATCGCCAAAGCGTAACGCAACAATGTTGATCCGTTTGCACAGCTCTTGCAACATTGTTGGGGCCTCGGACGCACATACATATTGTCTCTATGGAGATGGCAACGCATTAACATTTTGAAAACAAGATGGCAGCCGAATTTTGTAAGGTTACAAAGTCTTATGGGCCGTATCCTTCCCATGATACACTGCACGTCTTTGCATTGTTGGGGAGTTGTACATGTTGCGTCCGCTTGCATACAAACAAAAAAACTAGGGAGTTGTTGCGTCCTTTTGCACGAGGCCTAAGTCTAACAAGGATATATGAAACGGAAATCCGATTTGGATCTTGCGCAAATCTAGCACAAAGTAAACTTGAACCATTTGAACAACTTACATTGGGCAATTCTAAAGACACACTTGAAAAAGAAAGTCGACAAGCGTATGAAAAGAAAGAAAGTCACGAATCCTGTGCGGGGTAGACAGTCACAAAGACGGAAATGAACCATAAAACTATAGTTAGTGATAAAGCAGCTCCTGGCGCCAATGACTGACGAATTTACAAGTGTATGATCTGATAATGTGCTGAGTTTGATACCTGAATAGAAACAAAGCAAACAATTAAGTCCGAAATATATAAACGGCGCAACCTAAACTACAAAAACTTGTTACTCGAAATTTCCAGAGGAAATACCGAGTTGAAATTTTCTCTTCCTTATTGTTATTTTCCTTTGCGTTCATTCACAAATCGCGGTGGAGGCTCTGAAGCGCATGTGTCAGTTCTAAGCAGCTTGCGCATACACAGAACAACGTTATCGAAAGCACATCAGTGGTTTAATGGCAGACATGCATGGAGAAGAAAGAAGTATGAAGTCTATGTTATCAATACGCTAACTCCAGATACAAATGCACACGCCGTTCACGGTAGACCCACACGGAACGGGTAGGTCCGTTTACTTCACGAGATCAATTTACGAGCGAACAATTTTGAGTGAACTTATCGAAAATCATGCTAAGCGTTTTTCAGATGAGCTATCAAAGCCATTTAACTCAAGAAGCTTCTTTCACGTGAACGTGAACCCAGCAAAACACCAGTAAAAACTCTTTAGCGTCTGAAGAAGTAGATTAGAAAGGTTAGAAATTGTGTTCTCTAAATTGTACTGTTATCTTAGAAACCCGGATAGAGAACAAGAAAATTAAACCAAGTTTCTATTTGTGTGCTCTGGGAGTCTTCATTCAGGTTTACGTAAGTTAAAATATCTAGTTTCACGTAGTTTATCAATATTTATCATGGTTTTCTTCTAACAGACCGGTGAGTGTTTACAAGACTAAGAGCCATTTAGCGAAATCAATCACTGTAAATTTAAATTGATCATGAGTAGAGATATGGAAAAGAATCCAGGTGCTACTTCAGCGCATGTGGACCCTACTGCCAAGGCAATGAACTGGTATTTGGACAATATGCAGGACAAGAATGCGTTGCAATGAGTTTGACTGTGTTCTTTGATTTACATAGTATTGTTAAACGTATTTTAGTATTTAAACAGTCGATATAGGCATATTTTTATCCCCTAAATATTTTTCAACTGTTCTGATTTCCTAGCTGAGAGTCTAGTGATCCGAAAATTATAATAGGGATCAGAAATTACCTTTTCAAAAAATTCAGCCAGAAAAAAGGGTCCCGAAAATTCTAGGTGACCTTTTTAGGGTAAAAATCCGTTAAAAATGGGGAATTATGCTATTTTTCAGATGTTAGAAAATCCTGGGAGTGACAGGCAAGCAAGAAATTTTACAACAAATGATCCGAAAATTCTAGATCTCAAATCGTTTTCCGAACAGATAATTTCCGACACTTGACTTGGGTGCCCCACAGCAAAAACATCGCATAAAATAGCAAAGGAGCCGCAAACACAGTCATTGTCGTTGTGTCTTTCATCGAATCTTCAAGATAATATTTGCCATTGTGGCTACCCCCGTTTGGTGAAAGACATTTGCTGACTTGGACGCGTTTTCATTGGCCATTTATTCACTGGATTCCACAGTTGATGGTGCAAATTATCGGGTGAGCCGGTGTATAAATCCCCGTGTTTTCTTGTCAGAAGGTCATTTGTATCCATTTGTAGTCATTTATCTTGAGGTTGTTAACATTTTGCTACTGGTCTTGAGTGCATCGTTCTAAACGCGTCTTTGTTACTGTAAAAAAACGGCTGTCTGCACTGAGAAACCACCGAAAGTTTTAGCCAAGAATATTTTGACAGGAGGTCTGTATAACTTGAATATAAATTTTTTTAGATTAGTTCTCACGCGTGCCACAAGGGGCGTAAAAAGCCGTGCTTGTCAACCTCGGGGGAAAAAAACTAATGAATTAACGCTGCAACTCTAATAAACTCTTTTTCTCAACCAGTTAGGTGTTTCAGTTGTTGGAAAGGAAAATGCAAGTAGTATGTGCTTGTGCATTGCTTCTATTGCTGGATTTGGCTAACAAACGGCATCTTGCGGGAAGAAACTGCAGGGAACACGCCGAAATCAGAACTTCTTAACCACGGTAAGTCTTGTATTTGTTATTTGTGTGTCCATTTTAATTGTTGAAAAAAGTTATGTTCACCATAGAAAAAGTAAAATCAAGGCCGTAGCTAGAACTTTTTGACTAAGGGAGGGGTGGGCAATGAAGCGAACGCCGGAGGCACAAGTCGCTATGAGGGTCTGGGAGAATGCTCTCCCAGAAAATTCTGAAATGCAGAGGCACGGAAGTGTTACTTACAAAGACAGGTACTTTCAGAGGTTAAGGTTTTGTAAACTACTGGTTTTACCAGTAATTTGTGTTTGCCCAATAAAGTTGTATTAGTAGTAGTATTAGGGGAGCAGGGGTGGCGCAATGATGAGAGAACTCGCCTCCCACCAATATTGCCCGGGTTCGATTCCCAGCCTCAGCGTCATACGTGGCCCTGGTCAGAGTTTTTCTGCCCTTGTGTGGACCCAATTCTTTTAGTTTGGCTAACGCTTAAATGGTTTACATTGGTAGAAAACTAGTACTCCACATTTCCCTCCAATAGTTAAATATGTGGGTTAAGTTTGTTGTTGGTTCTCTCCTTGCTCAGAGAAGTTTTTCACCGAGTACTCCGGTTTTCCCCCCGCCCCTAAAAAACCAACACTGCCAAGTTCCAATTCGATCCGGAATGCACGGACACATTTTGAACGAGCTCCTGAGCGCTCCTAAGGTGTTCCGTGGGTAAACAAGTTACATTTACAGTTACATTTACAAATTATTGACGTATCGCTAACTAACAGATTAGTCTATGATCTTTCCAAATGGATTTCCTTCAAAAATATCGTTATCAATCAATTGCAAATTTACAAGTTCATTATGGCACAGAATCGGCGATATAAACTCTTATTGAGGTAACTCAGATAAAACGAAGGTCCATTCACTTGCACCAATTTGAAGGAAATCCATTTGTTTCCGACTAGCTAAGCATATTTATGTCACGAAGGTTTTCAACCAGCCAAATTAAACACATGAAAAACTATGGGGAAATGTTAACGGACTATTATCTTTGAATAATGCTCCCCTTTTGTTTGCTGTTTTATAAAGACGAGCGAATCGGTTGTGAAGAGTTTCAAATGTAATATCGGTAAAGTTCAAGTTATTTGCCCAACACTCCAGAAAGAGAAGACATTAATTTTTCTTTCAAATATATATATTTTGGGGGGAGGAGGGACTGAGGCAACTGCTCCCCTTGCCTCTCCACTAGCTACGGCCATTAATTTCAAACAATACCACCGATAAACGTCATGAATTAAATGAAATGGGAATCGCACGAGGCACCAAAAAGTAGACCCCCAGGTTGTTCAGGCGTCAACAGTGACTTGTAGAAGAATGAAATTGTCACAAAATGCGTCATGCAAAATAAATTCGACACGATGCAGTAAAAAAGGCTAAGACCATGAAATGTTGATACGAGTAGATGACCTAGAAATAAACCCTTTTGCAAGTTACTAGTTCCGTAAAGTTGTCAAGAAAGTTAGATGTGTTTATACACATTTGTACTGTCCCACGAGTGTAAAGTAAGCGCTTTCGTGGCAACGTCAACTCCATAGTTTTCATAGTCTACTCGAAGGTTTTTGTCGATATTGCTGGGGCTAAAAAGTTGGGTAACACGCTTCGGCAAATAACTCATAAACAACGTACACGGACCTCAGACTTGGTGAAGTACTTAACAGAATTTGATGACGTCGCTGAAATTTCATTAGAGTAGGCGGAGAGTAGACGAAAAGGAATTAATTAAATTAATCCCTTTTATAGCGCGCTTGAAGTCCCCAGCAGGAGGATAAGCAGGAACAGGTGTAGGAGGAGAGCGCTAGTTGTGGCGCCTCTCAGAGCTGAAAATCTACGGCCAAATTTGAAACAATCAAGACGTTCAATCGATTCGTAAAATTAAACAACATTCGAAGAATTATTCGTAAAGAGGATATGGCCAGATCTTACAGATAGGAATCTTTATTCTCGTGCTGCACATTTCAGTTAAATGCGGGCCTTCGGATATTACGGGATTGTCGGCTTTTCAACTTCTGTGGATCCCCTTTTTTCATTATGTGCGCTCTGGGAAAAAAAATTTCCGTCGGTCCGCATACTTGTTTCTCGAACTGTACATGTGTTAGTTGTGTATTGTATCAGTCAACTGCAGTTGCAGTCAAATCAAAGAAACGCTATGAATCAGTGACTTAAAACCCTCTCAATGAAAACATTGGTAGTGAGAAGCTTTTTCTTTATTAATTTCTTCCGGAAGTATCAACTACCGGAAGTTACGATTTTGTTATCATACTTTTTAACTAGTCACCAGTGCCTCGCTCTAGTTTTTAAAAATTTGGTGTGACAGTTTTAATCGTCACTTCTGATGATGCATGTTGCAACATACGAAACGTCAAGTATAAAATGAAAATGTTTGTAACCGCTGTTTATGTATGTTGCAACATACGAAACGTCAAGTATAAAATGTAAATGTTTGTAACCGCTGTTTATTTTCTTTTCCTGCTGAAATTGAAATGGCCAAAGGACAAAAATATTTATGATGCAAGTAATTAATGCAAGTAGTGGTTGACGTGACGTCACTTGCAGACCTTTGCAGCTTGCACGTCAAGTTTCTTTTTCCATTTCAGACCACGTGATGCTCTCAACTTTCGGAGAATTTTCCTTTTGTTTTTTCATGAGTAACCAGTGATCAGGCGCCTGCTTTTACGGCCGTCGAGTTGAGAAACAACATTGTTTTGTTTAAAGAATAAAGTCCGATTGGAGTTTATCTGTTTCGGTGTCCTGTCAACTCCTTTTGACCCAATGCAAATCTCTATTTTGTGATAAAGAATTAGTGATATAGGTCATTTTCAAGTGTGGATAAAAAATTAGCACGAATCTATATCTAGTAGTCAAAACGTCAATATCAGTAAGAATTTTACGAACGCTAAAATGTGATAAAATGTGTTAGGTAATTGAGAAACATCAATAAAGCTGCCAAAGGGACATACGTACTGAACAATGAAACACTGAAAAGGAAAAAAATGAAAGGATCTAAGTTAAAGAAACAATTTTTCGCGAATTGAATCGCACTGTTTGTAAAGAATTGATAAGGAGCATTTTGATAGCATGAGGCAGTAAATTTGTTCTGACACTTTCTTAAATGTTTGAAGTTTGGCCCAGCGAGCTGCCCTGACTTTGACTTTTCTCAATTTCCAAAACATGTTTACAAATTAAGATATTTGGCGTTGCTAAGTCTTCCCTTTTCTTAATTTAATCCCATGAAGCGACATCTAGTTTTGCTAAGTCGTTTCTTATACTTCTTCTTCTACAAGATCAACACAGCAGGTTATCGCTATCGCTAAAACGACTTTCCGAAATCTCCATGTATTTCCATAGCTTTCAAGTCCGATCTGACGAATTATTGCTCCAGTTGCATCCATCAAACATCCTTTTGTGAAGAGTAAATTAATTCTACTAAAATCTTGAGAATTCAGGCACAACGTAATACTGGAAAAAAGCGAAAGAGGAAGATTTACGCCGCCTGGGAAAACAACTGCTGTTGCAAGTTGACTGAGAAAATAATTTGCGCTGGCATTCTAATTATCCGTAATTAGATAACGTCTGAAGAGCCAACGGTCATGAACAGTGATCCAAAATTAATCAACCAATCAGACAACTTATTAGCATTAAGGGGATTCCCCCGTTGAGTAACCAGTGATCAGGCGACTGCTTTTACGGCCGTCGAGTTGAGAAACAACATTGTTTTGTTTAAAGAAAAAAGTCCGATTGGAGTTTATCTGTTTCGGTGTCCTGTCAACTCCTTTTGACCCAGTGCAAATCTCTATTTTGTGATAAAGAATTAGTGATATAGGTCATTTTCAAGTGTGGATAAAAAATTAGCACGAATCTATAGATAATAGTCAAAACGTCAATATCAGTAAGAATTTTACGAACGCTAAAATATGATAAAATGTGTTAGGTAATTGAGAAACATCAATGAAGCTGCCAAAGGGACATACGTACTGAACAATGAAACATTGAAAAGGAAAAAAATGAAAGGATCTAATTGAAGAAACAATTTTTCGCGAATTGAATCGCACTGTTTGTAAAGAATTGATAAAGAGCATTGTGATAGCATGAGGCAGTAAATTTGTTCTGACACTTTCTTAAATGTTTGAAGTTTCTCGTGTTGTTATCCGGGTCCACTGTTATGTTGCTCCTTGAGATGTTTTGCGACTGCCGATCCTTTGCGTTCTTCAATTCGTTGTAACGTTGTTACACGTAAGGCGCACCCAGCGACCGTTTTCTCTCAAATGCTTTAAATCTCTGTTCTAGGCTCTCTGGAGTGCTTTAAAGCTGTGCAATTTCATCTTAGGCTGCGTTGGAGCCCCTCGGGCGTTAAAGGGTAAACAATACTGGGTGGAAGCACAGTCAAAGCGATGCTTCGAACAACCAGTCAGACAAAATGTTTACGGCCTGATCGACATGCAAAACAGCAGCTTAGTTCACATAAATAAAATTTATTAGATTTATAATAATTTTTATTAGTAGGATTTACTAAAACAGTGGATAGCGTTGAACTCGCGCGCCGATTGGCTACCCAAACTCCGGATATCCATCGCTATTTACCTCAGAGCAATTCGCGCGCAATTTGCGCCCGAAAACGTTGTAATCTTTGCAGGAATAAATGAGTGAAAGTCATCTTTTTGCACTATATTATTTCACTGTTTTAGTATATTCTAAAAGAACTATTCACCTCAATGCCGGTGGTTAGTGGTGGATATTTACCGAGCCGTGAAGCCTTCACTTCGGTCAATAGTTGCTAATTATTCAAGTTATAATAAGTTGACATCAGGAAATTAATTTTCCAATGAAACGAAAGTCACGCAAGGTGTGTTTTCCCACTTGTCCTGCCGCACATCCTATTGTTGGCTCGGCCAATCAGATCACCAAAAGCTGTTTATCTGCTTTTACTGTGAGTGTTCAAGCAAAATGATCCCGTATCACAGAGTGGTAAGCTCCTTGTAGAACCCCTGAGAACTGTTATACCTACAAGCAGATTTGAACCATCTCCAAACAACGACAAACAAGACGTTGAAGCGATTTATACTGATTAGAGCAGTTGCAGATTATCCATGGAGTTTTCAAGGTAGGACAATTTTCTATTCCCCTGGTCTCAAAAAGCACTGAATCCTTCCTAAAACGAGGGCAAACTTTAACGCTAGAAATTCACGTCTGCTGAGTTTGAAATAGAGAAACTTGGGGAAAAATTAAACATATTTTTGAAATCGAGCCTAAAACCTCTCTTCTCCTGGTCCGCGAATGTTGGTGAAGTACAAGACAGGTCGGTGGTTCCAGCTCACCGTTAAGAGCCTTTTTGCGTATCTAAAGTAACTTGATGAATCTCATTATGTCGGAGTATTGGACAACCCTCAACTTGAATTTCACGAAGATCGATAAGATCGCAGTGAAAACAAGAAATGAAAAAAAAAAAAAGACAGCTCTCTGCAAACAAAAAGCAAAATTAATAAGCCTGATCGGTGGATTGAACCGCCTTTCTTGTACGCTGTGCGTATCATTGAGGTTGACTCGGCTGCTGACGGGAGCAGGAGCATGTGTCTTGCCAGTTTTCTCACAACACATTTTAATCGGACCATGAAAGGCAAGTGTCGCTTTGCTGACTCCATTGTTTTCAAACGCAAAGCGGATAGTATTTTTGCATAGCTTATTTCTCGAAAATAAAACTCAAGTCGGATAAAAACAATAACAGGGCAATGTTCTTAAGTTCATTTTCAGTCAACTTGCAAAATTTGGGCTAGTTTTGAGCAAAACTAAAAATCGGCCGAGCATTGTCACTCAAGGAAAGGAACTTTATTAATAGTTGAGTGTCTAGTTGTTCTAGTGCGGGAGCACTAATTGGGGACACTGTAAGCTGAAATGAACAATCAACACAAATCAAGTCAAATGTTGGTTTTTCGCGAACAAAAAACAAAATTAATAAACCTGATCGCTGGATTGAACCACCGACCTGTCTTGTACTTCGCTGTGCGCATCATTGGGTTGAGCTGCTGACGCAAGCAGGAGCTATTCCTTGCTAGTAAATTTATTTCGGACAATGAAAGGTAAGTGTCGTTTCGCTGAATCCATTGTTTTCAATTTTTGCTTCCAGCCCTTCAATTAAACACAGGCATTCAGATATTGCACATTGTCAGGTTTTCAACTTACGCAGATCCCTTTTATTTTAAATTTGCGCTCAGACCAAATACATTCCGCAGGTCCGTATTTCTATTCCGCGAGTATCATCAGTCTAGACGAAGAACTTTTCGAAAGTCTAATTTCTTGACTACAGCTGTGAAATGAATGGCCTTTAGCGATATTTACTAGCCTGTTCGATAAGAGATTTAGGCTCACCTAGCTGTCAGACGTTTAACACATGCACACAAAGACAAAAAAAATGCTAAAAAAGCAGATCGATGAAAGCTTCCTAGTATTTTCGAATTATTAGCAATTATTATGTAGCCATTGATAGTAATATTTACCAACCACGGTATAAAAGAAGTTATTGTTTCAACAGCCGATGGCTGGTACAACCCATGGCTGACGCAACGAGACATGAATAATTGTACAGATAGCTGGTTTTCGCCACTGATTTTTGTTGAAGGTTGCGCATTAATACGTAAATTCTAGCAGGTCACTGACTTGAAACCGCAGCTGCACTGCACGAGGGACGAGGAAGGAAAGCTCTATATTACCCTGTGCCCAAAGCAATGGAGGGAAACTGTTCGCAGTAAACGTGAAAACGAATCTTTACCTACAGGAGAATTAATGCACAAAACACCTTTGAATTGTAAGCAAGCACGCAGTTTTTACGTTTCTAACATTTTTAAAAGGCCTATATCGGAGGATAGACTCTTAGAGTCCGGTCTTAAGGACTAGACCATTGCAGCAGTATATAGCCTTGCCAAAAAAAGTCACTAAGAATCTAAAGCTTTCTATGTTTCAATTTAAAATAAACCATCACATCGTATATACCCGTAACAACTATTTAGGACCAAAATTATTGACTGTGACGAATGCAAAGCATGCGGTGATAGGCACACTTTAGAGCATTTGTTTGTGGAGTGCCAGCGCGCCCACTCTTTTTGGAACTTTTTACCTCCTGGTGGAACTCTAGCAACTCACCCACCGTAGCCTTTAACGAACACATATAAAATTTATGGACACCACCCTGAGAAACAATCCTTTGTTTCTCGATTTTATGTCTATTTTGCATCCGAGGAAAATGAATCCTATTGTTTCCAAGCATTTAAAATTTGCTTAAAAATAAACTTTCTACAGAGATGCCTCGTGTGCGTAAGTCCGTGATATACAGGCTCACGGTTACGGTGTGTGTTTCTACGGTTCGGTTGGTTATTTTAATTTCCATCTAGTGTAGTATTTGTTTTGATATTGTTTTCTTGTTTTTCTTGTAATGTATTAAAATTAGAAAAGTTTAATACATAAAAAAAAAAAAAGGAAAAGAAAGCGTAACACTGCATATGCTCTGGTTAGGACAGTAATAAAAAAAGGCGAAGAATCATGCGAAATATCAGTATCCAGGAACCGACGTTTGTTCGGCGGTTGATTTCGAAATACCCTGCC
>NC_090875.1:41779835-41804835 GCF_036669935.1 Montipora foliosa
ACGGAGGCGTTTGGCAGGAGACCGAACACAGCCATCTTATGGGGGCAGGTGCTAACCAAGCCAACCGGCTGAGTGACGCTTTTGTGGGAGGAACTGTGCAGACTGGAAGGTCGAGCCAATCCAATCAACCGAGAGAGGCGATTGGTGGACCAAACAACGGGCTTTGGCAAAGTGACTCTGCTAACAGAGGCGGATCCGGAGCAACGGGAGACTGTCGCCGGGCTGACATGACTGTTGGCCATACCAGCGGAAGGGACTATCCCGTTGTGAGGCTTGGCGCCCATCATGTTATCCATAATGGATACGCAGCATCGGAGAATGTATTCAGAGTTCCCTCTGGTGAAGGGGCCCAGCAGATCAGTGGGTTACCTGGAAACCATGAAGAAGAGACTGTTGCTGAAGAGGCCATTGGATTAAGCGTCCATAGAGTACAACGTGCCTGGCAGGCATGTGAAATGAGCTACCTTAATCGTGCTAATGCAGGCAACTGTCACTCGTATGGCATAGCTGCAAGGGAAGCTCTGCCCTTCCCCATCCAAGAAGATGTGACATGCTCTCCTGTGCAGGAACAAGGTGACGGATATGCAGCACCACAGGCGCCAATTCTACTTCCTGAGGTCCTGCCAGGTGAAGCCAATTTAGTCTCTCCCACAGTGCATCGCTGCAGCACAGAAGAGATAAAACAATGGAAGCAACAACTTACGAGGCACGTGAAACGTTTGAATTACCAATAATAATAATAATAATAATAATAATAATAATAATAATAATAATAATAATAAATAAAGAAATAAATATAGTATGACGGGTCGAACGCTGTTCGGTTTTTGTCAAGTAGGTGGTAAGATGAAAATGAGCATGCATTATATACAAGTAAAAAGCGAACTTGTAAAAGAATCTTTAATATCACTGAGGAAGAAAGACACAATTGTTCCTCGCACTTAACTAGACAAGTTAAGCAATTTTCACTTTATAGAGGCACCTGAGACATTCAGGCGACTTTAACGGGATTCGTCGTCTATTACCCGCACTTCAAATATTCATTTCTTTTATTCATCATTCCTTTCACGGAAATTGTGAGCCCTGCAACAAGTTGACCTGCGCATGCTCCCAACTGAGTGGCTTCATAGCTAAGTTGGTAGAGCATTGCACAGGCATCCCAGAGGTCATGGGTTGGAATCCTGTTGAAGCCACCCGAATTTCTGAGGTGTTTAAAGAGACAATTGCTTAAATTGTCCAATCAAGTGCGAGAATCATTTCTCAATTTCGTCTATAACCCGCACTTCAAATACCAACCCGTTCTCGCCCTTGAATTATTCGCGATTATCCTGAATAGTTAATTTGCTTTGAATTCACTATAATTATCGCCAATTTAGAAAACTGGAAGCTTGATGTGGATTATGGGAAATGGTCATACATTTTTTTAAAGAGACAAACCAAGTGTATGGACATAGGACTCGAACCTGGGAATGTTCATTGTTAACCCGTCACCTAACCACTACACCACCACACCGCTAGCTGTTCATGGACATTATTTTAAACACTTTTTGATAATGCTTTCTTATCACTCGCCAACAAACAACATTAAACACTACAATAGGTCGACTTCCAAAGTTCACGACAAAGCTGAACATTTTTAAATCAACGATTAGGCCTAAATTATTAATTTAGCTTAGGCCTAATAACGCAGTAGCGATATTTTATGGTAGACTTAAATAAATGTTTTTTTTTTCTAATATAGAAAGGAAAGGTCTTGATCTTTAGTGTCAAAGAGGAAAGAAGCGGTTCCTATCTAGTAGAAACTTTAGGTTCAATTCCAATCTACGGATATGATTTTTTTTATTTTTCTCTGCTACCACAAGTCCTGGGACACAGTGTCCAGTCTTCGAAATTCGTGATAATGGTGAATTCAAAGCAAATTAATAATTCAGGATAAACGTGAATTCATTGGGCAAGAACGTGTTGCAAATACACCTTTCTTTCACGAATCTTCATCTTTACTTAAGGACTCGAGTTTGGGGGACAATTGGTGACTTTGGTTGTCTGTATTCCCAGATGCGAGTGACGTTGAGGTTGGGTCGGAGCGAGAGCAAGGGAACGCTTGTCATATTCGTCGTTCATCTAATTAAATACCTGAGAAACTCAGGGAAAATTACCTTCCATTTTCTTGGTCATGACTAATGGAAAAGTCTTGAAGTGATGGGGCTTTTTATTGATATCTAAACTGAAAATGATCATGTTGCAGGTCAAAACCGAAGAAGGCTCGGAAAAAGAATAATGCACGCAACTCATCATTCACTTTTAAAATAACCGAGGTTGCTCAACATCGCAACAACGAAACACCAATCTTTACTGATGCAGTGTACAATGATCACCAGGAGAAGCTGTTTGGCATAAGAATTCACCCCAAGGGAGTAGGCAGTGGAACAGGCAGACATGTGGCACTGTTCATTCATTTGATAAAAGGAGACTTCGATAATTCCCTAGTTTGGCCTTTTGCTGGGACCGTTACTGTTAGCGTCCTAGATCAGAGTGATTCCAGACCCCGTCGCGACATCATTCAGATCATAGAAGCAAATCCTGACGTGCCGGCCTTCCAACAGCCTGGTGAAACCATTTGCCGCACCGGGTATGGCTATGAAAGGTTCGCTCTAATCGAGGATTTCTTTGGTCCTAGATGTGTGAAAGCCGACGAATTGCTGTTAAAAATAGAGTTTTCGGGGTAATGATAATAATGATAATGATAATAATAATGCCGTCAATATTTTTCTCAAAGAGATTTCATTTCGCTATAGAACGCACGAACTTCGCGCCTAAGACGATGCAAAATATGTGTGAAATGATAAGTAGATTGAAATGATTGATACATTTCGTGGATGTTTACATGGAGAGAGGTGAATGGCTCAGGCATGCAAAAATTTGTATTCGGTCCGTACGTAAGGTTGTTTCTAGTGATAACGTCTTCCTAGCTGGGAGATGCGTTTTGTAAACAAGGGCGGATCCAGGATTTTTCTTAGGAGGGGGTGCACCACTAAGGAATGGCCTCAGGTTATCTCGGAGAAGTGGGGGGGGGGGGGGGGAAGGGGGGAATGCGCACCCCCTGCACCCTCCCCCTAGATCCGCCCCTGGTAAACCACTTTTAATCTGTGAAATCCTGTTAAAAGGAACAAAAACGAATATGGCGGCGGACAAACATGCTTCAATTTTGTTTCCAATTACAAACCCTTACCCGCTGACCGAAATTAGTGCACGTAATGACCCACGTGAAAAATAGTTTTCTTTCTGGCATCTTCCAAATGCAGGATTTTCCCTTGCCATGCCATGCCTTCCCTTGCCATGATTTTCCCTTCCCTTGCCAATTCAACAGCTCCATAATCAATGATAAACGAAAATCGTCTGAGTAAAAGAGATGTAGCGGCACATATATACCTTGAATTGTCACTTCGCCAGTGAAGATCTCAAAGTACATCGGCTGTTCAAATATGAAGAAATCAGGGTTTTAGATATTTAAAAGTCACAATGGCGTCTGAGAAACAGATCATGGGGTGGACTGGAGAGCAATGTTGATGCCTCAATATAAGTGTAACTTTTAATCACACTTCATGGCAGTAACCATTATCTTTATTTGTTTTACGCACGCATGATTAATTAGATTATTTTATAATTTATATTTTGGTTTCTCCACACAGTAGTACAACACACACTACTACAAATATTAAATGGAAAACTGAATGGAGAGAGGCATGCCATAATAAACTAGTTAGGGCCCTAAATATTAAATTCATACTATTGCTCATTATATCCAAGACTTGAAGAACAGCAGAGCTAAACTGCGGAACGCCTCCATTAGAGACGCTGTCCGCTGACAGTTGTAGGAAAGTTACCTGGCCTAGGAATGGAAGCGAGGTTGCCGGTAACCCTACTTTGATACAAACCTTTGCGCTAATGTAGTCTAATTAGAATCACAACAACACAATTTACATGATAAAAGCAGTGAGGTCTGTATCAATACAAGGTCACCGGCAGCCTCGCAGCCATACAAAGGCTAGGTCACTGAGCAAACAACTGTAAAATGGCCAATTATAAGGCCTAGCTTTGTAGATTTGTAGATTTTGCCTTTCGATTTTTGCTCGGAGAGAATGAATACATTTTTTTACACAGTATTAGGTTTTTGGTCATCTAGCTATTGGCGTTTTCGTAAGATTACCAATTTTCTAGCGTTTTTCAATGAACTTGAGATCTTATCTTTCCCAACAGTAGTCATTTTGCGTTTTTTAGCACATCAATTGTACGCACCTTATATAATGTATTTTTTTGCAACAAAAGCTGGTAAATTTATTTTTAAAAAATCACTGCGTGGAGTACATCTGTTTAAAATACTCTTTCTTGCGAGGCGCCAGAAACTTTCACCTGCATGTATCCGCAAACGCACGTTTAAGAGGTTTCAAAGTTTGTTCAGTATGCCTTCAGCTTTTAGTTGATTCAAATATCGAGGGCGTTTAATTTTAAAGTGTTGTTTGATATGCTTGGAAGTGCAGAAAATGCTGAAAGAGTGTAACTTCAAATTTAGACTGATATTAAGTTTCATGCAACATTGGTTCAACATGCTGAATAGAGTTGACTCCGTTTGAATGGTCCGTTCGATATTTGTAGAAAACGGGCATGCTCTCATCCCATTATCTCCATCCCCTATGGACGGGAGAGCCTGGGTTATTGTTTCTAGTTCCTCGCAAATCCAAGCGAGATGTTGTAACCGCTTAAGCGGACTCCGGAATTCCGTTTCTTTGTCTTCGTCTTTTGCCCAACCTCCTTCGTTGAACGAATTTTGGTCAAGTGTTGAACAAACCAACAACGCCACCAACGAACAGTCGCGGGATAAGATTTTTACTGCGCCAAACAGTCAAACAGGGAATTTTGGTCTAAAATGTTTCATACTATTAATGGTGAAGCGAAAACCGGTATTCTTTCACAAATTCTGAAAAATTATTGGCTACATTTTGAAAGGGCGTCTCCCTAGCACCAATTAAGAGAAGAAGATAATTAAGGTATGGGTTTTTTGTTTTTAATGATCAGTCCGCAGTTGTTCCAAAGGTGGATAACGCTATCCGTCGGATAAATCACTATCCATTGGATAGCGCAATTGGTTTCGCTATGACTTATTCACTGGATAGTGATTAATCCGGCGGATAGCGCTAAGTATCCATCGTTTGAACAACTGGGGCCAGAAATATTTTATTGTCCATGGAGCATGCCAATGTTTTTTTCAGAAATGCCCGTGTTGAAACCAAAGGCAACGTATTCCTCTCTTTTAAGCTGTAATTTACCTCGTTTCCAGACCATTTTTACACACGATGGATCAATGGAGTGACTTTCGGCCTCCAACAGCCGCTATAACGTGTTAAAAACGAGTCATTAGGTTTGATGAATTATTTTGCATTGTCCCAAAAGGCTCTTTTGCCCTCAACATGGCGGCGGTGACGTCACTCACGTGATCTGCGGTCATGATTGTGCAAAAATATTGCCATACGGTTAATCTTAGTAGTATATTTATAAGGATTTAGAAGGTGGATTGTCAGGATTTGCATATACTTTGTATAACCAGTGGACACGAATCATGTAATGTCTCTCCGTTTTTTAAAGTAAGAAACAAAATGTTAACATCGTAGTCTAGCAATAATCGCCTGTTTTCAAGAGATATTAGGGAAATTTAGTATCAATTTGCGTGTTCCCAAAACCCAAGAAACTTGCCGGTGTATGGCTAATTGATGAGGATATTTATGATAAGATGTATGCGAAAACCTATGCTTTGTTAGCACAAAGGAACGCTGGCCTATCAGACTACGGCTTTTAATTGACAGTGGAGAATATATTAATGCCACACTCGAGTTATGCGCATTTCAAAGCCTGATTGAAAAGATTTTTAGATTCATACACCACTATTGGAGACTCAATGGTGAGCAAGGTCGAAATGTGGGTTTTGACTCGAGCTGCATCACGCAGCTACAAAGTCAAATAACAGCAGCATAGCTCATAGCTCGTTAGAGCATCCGACTAGATCACGGAGGGTCGTGGGTTCGAATCCCATCTGGAGCTCGGATTTTTCCGAGTTTCCAGTGGGTTCTATTGTCACCATTTCATTTACTGTGTATTTCATTCTCACATTTGCTCACTTGGGTGGTTGGTTGGCCGCATCGTAGATATGCTTTAATGTGACTGCGTGATGCAGTTATGAGCTATGCTGCTGTTATTTGACTTTGTAGCTGCGTGATGCAGCTCGAGTCAAAACCCACATTTCGACCTTGCTCACCATTGAGTCTCCAGTAGCTCAGTGGTTAGAGCATCCGACTAGATCACGGAGGGTCGTGGGTTCGAATCCCATCTGGGGCTCGGATTTTTCCGAGTTTCCAGTGGGTTCTATTGTCACCATTTCATTTACTGTGTATTTCATTCTCACATTTGCTCACTTGGGTGGTTGGTTGGCCGCATCGTAGATATGCTTTAATGTGACTGCGTGATGCAGTTATGAGCTATGCTGCTGTTATTTGACTTTGTAGCTGCGTGATGCAGCTCGAGTCAAAACCCACATTTCGACCTTGCTCACCATTGAGTCTCCAGTAGCTCAGTGGTTAGAGCATCCGACTAGATCACGGAGGGTCGTGGGTTCGAATCCCATCTGGGGCTCGGATTTTTCCGAGTTTCCAGTGGGTTCTATTGTCACCATTTCATTTACTGTGTATTTCATTCTCACATTTGCTCACTTGGGTGGTTGGTTGGCCGCATCGTAGATATGCTTTAATGTGACTGCGTGATGCAGTTATGAGCTATGCTGCTGTTATTTGACTTTGTAGCTGCGTGATGCAGCTCGAGTCAAAACCCACATTTCGACCTTGCTCACCATTGAGTCTCCAGTAGCTCAGTGGTTAGAGCATCCGACTAGATCACGGAGGGTCGTGGGTTCGAATCCCATCTGGAGCTCGGATTTTTCCGAGTTTCCAGTGGGTTCTATTGTCACCATTTCATTTACTGTGTATTTCATTCTCACATTTGCTCACTTGGGTGGTTGGTTGGCCGCATCGTAGATATGCTTTAATGTGACTGCGTGATGCAGTTATGAGCTATGCTGCTGTTATTTGACTTTGTAGCTGCGTGATGCAGCTCGAGTCAAAACCCACATTTCGACCTTGCTCACCATTGAGTCTCCAGTAGCTCAGTGGTTAGAGCATCCGACTAGATCACGGAGGGTCGTGGGTTCGAATCCCATCTGGGGCTCGGATTTTTCCGAGTTTCCAGTGGGTTCTATTGTCACCATTTCATTTACTGTGTATTTCATTCTCACATTTGCTCACTTGGGTGGTTGGTTGGCCGCATCGTAGATATGCTTTAATGTGACTGCGTGATGCAGTTATGAGCTATGCTGCTGTTATTTGACTTTGTAGCTGCGTGATGCAGCTCGAGTCAAAACCCACATTTCGACCTTGCTCACCATTGAGTCTCCAGTAGCTCAGTGGTTAGAGCATCCGACTAGATACACCACTATGTTATATTTTAGCGGGAATGAAATTTTGTATGCAATAGTATTACAGTATGGTTAACTTAGTTGCATATTTTTACGGATTTAGAACTTGGACTTGTATGTATTTGTATATAGTACCGGGAGTAATCAGGGATTGGTTAGAGCGAGTTTTTATCGAGTGGCTTAAAACCAAAACCAAAGTAATTACTTTGGCCAATCAAAAACGACGGAGACAATCCAGTAAACCATTCAAAATTCGCAGTAATTACACGTAGCCGACACAAAGCGCGGGAAAATGTGCACGAGTGAGCCACGATTGGCTTTGATTTCACTTCTGATTGGTTTGAAAAATGGCGCGAGAACTTTGAACCAATCACTGAGTGAAGTAATCATAAACCAAAGCAATTCGCTAATTACTTTCGACACTCAATTAAAAACCGCTCTAGTGCGTTCGAATCGCTGCAACATGTCCCTGGGACATGTACCCACCATATTTTCATGTGTGTGCACATGTTGCGATCTTGTCCCTGCTATATGTCCCCGCTACACGACCCATGCTACATATCGCCCCAGTGTACTCTACACAAGTTTTTGTCGCTGCAACTTGTCTCTGCCACATGACCCCTCGTGTCTGCTCACCTTAACTCCGGGAAATTTGAATTGGATACAGCATTGAGTTAGCTGATTTGGTCTATGCATAGTTAATAGATGTAGACTGGTTATAAAACTCGACAAGTTTCTTTGTTTGATGGTTTTGTTCGCTTTTTTGGCCTTGATCCTGCACAAAACCCGACAAAAACACGCTTTTTTTCGGCAGGATAACCAATCAAAAGCTTCGACTAATTTATTCGAAATTAACTTGCGAACCAAAAAACAAAAGATTGTGCAGGGCCACGGTCGGTTCAACATCTAATTGCGACTGTATTGTTCCTGCTTTTGAAATCCCCAGGGTTTCATAACTAGTCCCTAGATTAACTATGGTCTATGGCGATACTTCTTGTTTAGAAACATTGACGTCACATTTCTTTTGATATTGAAATTTGCCAATCACGAAATATTTTATTCTTTTAACAGCCAATTAGCTTCTGGCTGGCAAATTAATAACAATGGGTGACATAAAGAGAAATAACGCTGTTAGAGAAATTAAATGTGACCAAAAAATCAGTTCTTATTTTTCTATGGGTTTCAAAACTATGTTAACTAAACACTAAGCGACCAAAGATTGAAGCATTGATTTAACTGGAATCGAATTTTTTTATTTAACCCTTTGATACCCAAACTGGTCAGACTTAGTATTTTACTCGTCAATGGGGAACCCCCGGGAGTCAATGCGTTAATGGTCCGCGATTAGTAACTTTAAGATCTGGAGAGAGCTGGAATCGAGGAGAAAATGACGTCAAAGGCTCTCTACTTTAAAGGAAACCTCCACTGAAACAAGAATACAACTTCAAAATATTTAACATAATGTTTAAAATCGAAAGTGTTCAAACGTTTTGCAATGGAATCGTTTGTATCCGAAATAAATGAATTTCAAAAACGCTTGTTTTGGTTTTCAAATTTCCTGAGCGCCGCCATCTTGAATAGTTGTGACGTGTTATGGTTGCTCTTTTGTATTTGCACAAACAGCTTTTGTTTTAAAACAATAGGGCAACCATGAAACGTCACAATTATTCAAGATGGCGGCGCCCGGGAAATTTGAAAACCAAAACAACCGTTTTTAAAATTTATTTATTTCAGATACAAACGCTCCCATTGGAAAACTTTCGAACAATTTTGATTGTGAGCATTATGTTAACTATTTTAAAGATATAATCCTATTTTAGTGGAGGTTTCCTTTAAGAATGCAATGCGTGTGTGCGCCCCGCAAGGACTTAGTTTCATATTTCGAAAGAAAAAATTTAGGTAGACGTCAATCAAAAGTTTCCATGACGATACTCCTGTTCTCTTGGCGGCAGTTGAATTCGTCATGGAAACATTTGATTGACGTCCACCTAACTTTTATTTTCGAATATGAGAAACTGTCGTTAAGTGGCGCGTGTTACTGATAACCGCTGTAATATGCAGCACGGGAGTTTTGGGCTTTCAGATTTTTAACCTCGCGTTTTGCAATATAATAAGCTGCATTAACACCCTGAAATTTTAAGCTACTTCGCCTTTGACGTCACTTTTCCCCGAATCCAGCCCTCTGAGGTCCAGTCGGTCAGTTTTGAACGTGAGTAATGGCGGACCGTGAAGTCCAAAACTTACACTCGAAGTAAACGGCCTTTGGATAAAAATCAAAGCTCAAAATTTTGCCAGTCTGGTGTTAAGCAAACACACTTCAAAATCTGAAGAAAAAAGGTAGTGCTTTTTTTATCGCACTTTAAGATGGAAGGATTTAGCTTCTATTTACTGCTGACTGTGAAGGGAACAGTGAAACGGCAAGTTTCTGTTTTATGAATTAAAAATCATGCATGTCGAGCAAACGCCGGGTTGTGGACACACGGTGTTTTCACCTCACCTAGACCTCCCTCCTGTTTATGGCGCACTAAAATGGTCACGTGACCCATAATTAAATTAAACAATTTCTCTTGATAAGCCTGAGCTGATGGTAGAACTTCTCCTGATGCTGCACCAACAACTTATGTCCCTTTAGAGACCAGGAAATAAAATGCCCTATTATATACTCAACAAACTAACGTGTTTCTGATTGGTCAATGAAGAATTTTCGTTTTATTTTCTATTGATACAACTGATCAAAAAGAAAATACATGAGCATATGGTTAAACTAGAAGAAATAATTGGAACGAAAAAACAATAAATACATGTGCGTTACAAGCAGTGCTCGCAGTGCTTCTTTTTACCTTCATAAATTACTGAATAGCTGGAGTAAAATTACTTGAAATGAGGCAATTCCATTTATTACTATAAAACTTGCCAGTTTTGTTTTTGATTGCAATATACCTTTCAGTCATCAAAGTTTCGTTAACTTGCAGTTTGAAAAGCGAAAAGAGCAACGATTCCTCAACCAGATTGCTTCTGTAAATAAAGAAGTTTTGGTACTAAAAAGCTTTCTGGTACTTTTGGGTTTGACAAGTCCTTAAAGAAGGGTTAAGTCATTCAAATAAATATTTTCTTTGGTGTTGTAGCGGCACCGTGCCGTAAGTTTATTCCAGAAAAAGACTACATGGACGCACTGTAAAATCATGCGTTTGGTTGTGTACTTTTCTTTTTTACAGAGGTGGCATATAGACTATCATCAGTTAGCCTTGTTAAGTTTGTCTTTGGTGTAGATGATGTCATGATTTATCTTGAATTGGAACATTATTAGCTTTGAGTCTTTGGTAATTTTAAAAGGTCAGTTATAAATTTTATGCATACCAGGTCGGGCTGCACCGAGGCTGGTTGTTTTATTTTCAGTGATGGATGGTTGGAATTTATTTTCAACAATAATATTGTGAAGAGCGCGCAGCAGTGGAGAGATTTTCTGCATGTGTTTGTGTTGTGAGATATGTGATTATGTTTCCATTTATGCGTTTGTGCTGTGGATTTTGTGATTCTGTTTTGCAAAATGTTTCTTTGTGTTTTGAGATTCATTAATGCTTTTGTGTTTTAAGTTTTGAGATTTGTGTTTTACCTTAGTAAACAGCAAAAGACAATGGCACAATAAGGCAAAAAAGACCCCTCTTAATTGTGTCTTGCTGGGAAAAAGGAACAGATAATGTTTCCCCAGCAACACTGAAAAACAACTGAAAATGCCTAAAATAACATTTATTTTCATTAACTGGGGTAAAATAATACATTTTACAACAAATTGGTCGTTGGGTGCCCCTGGATCAAAGTGAACACTCGTTTTCCGTTTATTGCCTATTAAAATTCACTATTTATACTTTCTTAATGTGTCTGTCTTGCATTTGGGGAAGCGCATTTCGACAATTTCCGATAATGAGACCCAAGTATTTCTTATAACAGGGAATACTATAAATGCTTCCAATTAATCGGTAAGTACAAAAATTGTCCAATGGTGTTAGGTTAAGTCCCTGAGAACTTGCAATGGAACCATCTCCACACAAACACACCCAAGAAGTTAAAAAAAAATAAAAGTACTTGCAGATTATCCATGGAACGTTCAAGGCAACTTTTTATTTTCGTGGTGTATGTTTCAATTAACTGCACACCGTCAGATATTAGAGATTGTCAGGGTTTCGAATTCTCTAGACCCCATTTGAAATTCAAAACGAATCCTGTGAGCTTACTTGAGCATGGACAAGATACAGGTACGGATTTCCTTGGTATATGTCACCAGAGATCCCTGAATGCAAGTTTTCGATGGCAGAGGGAGTGATATGCACTCGATCCCCACTCTCCACCCCTCCAAGTTTTCAACAACAACAAGTTTTCGATCTTAAATTATAGTTTTCTCTTAACTGGGTCAATAGCTTGCCTTAAAAAGAAAACGGGAGCTTGACTGACGCCACTGGCTATCGACTGGTGATAAATTACGTGATTCTCACTATGAGTGTACACGTGTACATCAGTCAAGACATCTGAAAATTGTAAGCCGTGGTTAGCACTGCATGCAGACAGATGGATGGTTACACGCGAAGTTTAGAAGTAAAGTTTCTTCAACTGATTTAACAATTTGTCTGTCGATTTTATATAAGTGAAAACCCGAACTTAACAACTGTATACCTTATGATTCGATTCGATTGGTGTTTTGCTTGATAAAAGGTTATGATCAAAAAAGGATACCGAAATAGTAGTCAAAGGGGCAAATAGGATCTTAGAATTAACAATAATAATAATAATAATATAATAATAATAATAATAATAATAATAATAATAATAATAATTTTTGGTTTTGTGATGAGAATGTAAAAACTATCAGTACTCTGTATAAAAAAGAGGAAATTGAAGACATTCTTGAAGAAGGAAATGTTTTATTGTTTGTGACATAATGGACTGGCAAACTGTAAATAGTCTGTCCTTAAAATTAGTTCACCATGTCACTGAAAGTTGCCCTTGGTAGACCGGTAGTACATATCTTAACATAAACTAAGTCACCTATGCTTACCTTCTGAAATAAGATATCAATCCATTTGTTTTTTGGGGGTTCTTATTCAGAGAAATGCTGCTTATCTTGTGAAGATAGCCCCCTGATAGTCAAATTGCTCACATGACAGTACTTTCAGCAGTAGTGAAATTTCAGGAGATAAAAATGTACTGTACACGTTGGTGTTTTAAGGTATTGGTGGTGCCCACGACAAACCAAGACAGGAATTTTTGAAAATGGCACAGAGAAAAATAAAAGCAAACTATCAGGTTCAAGTGCAGCTGAGAGCAGAGCCAACTAATGGAAAGGACAAAAATGCCATAGCCATTGACTTGAACCATGATAATGGATGGTTTCATTGGTTACATTGCCAGAGAATTCACAGGTTTATTGCATACACTAATGGAAAATGAGAAATTTTTGACGTACAGGTAACTGTCCACCACATCATTGTTTTTTTTTTGTTTTGTTTTGTTTTTTTTTTGCGAAAATTGGATATAACCCTTTTATCTCAATACTACGAAAGGAAAAGTGGGAAAAGTATGTTATTACAAGGTGCCACAGTGCTCGGTGAAATAATATTAAGAATTGCTTAAGAATGTCTTACAACTACTGTCTATTTGTATCGGTAACAATACTGTTGATTTTGTTTAATTTACTGGTATTAATTATTCATAAGTATAAATCCATGAACAATTTTTTTATTGTACATGTATATTAAAATACTTTGCTGAGTCTCAGAAACTTAACTTTCCGTGGTTGTGCACTGTCACAGGCACTACACACTATGTCATCAGGTTATTAGAGTGTAAAAACTGTATATCATTCAATATTTATTTATTTTTGTATCAATATTTCTTTTCCGTAAGGGAGGCTAACAAATTCTGCTCCTTGCTTGGTTTGCATTTTTTGAGCATTAAAATAGAACTTTCGGTCCTTTTTTTCTCACAGAGAGTTGTATATTTTGAGCTCACCCATTCAAATACTAACCCTGCCGGACAGGGATTAACTGCAGTGAGATTTTGTCTTGGAAAGGTACATGTAACAGGTTTGTGGTGATATAGAAGTTTCAAGGAACTTAAAAATGGTCAACATGTCAGCCTCAAATCAATGTTTCTCCATTCTCTTTTATTTTCTTCAATCTTTCTGGGTTTAGTATTATACTAGTAACCACATGTCTTCTCAGGGGGCTATTTACCTAAGACATCTACCATGGCACTACAATGATACACGGTATCAAAACAATATCGTGTATCGTGAGAGCTACATATTAGGCAAAGACGAGTTGAATCTCCTGAAAAACAAAATGCAGCTCAGTTGACAGTTAAGGAATAAAGTGCTGTGTTACTTACTGCACTCATACAGTCTGAGGTCGCTCATGTTCACTCCTTCCTCTCCCCATCTGATGTACCTCATTGTTCTTGATGCCATTGCAACTGTCGCATCTGAGAAGCCCTTAATAACATGCATAAGTGGACTATGAAAAGATAAACATGCGGGTTTTCCTCTGCAAGAACTTACAGCGGTACCGATATTTGGAGTATTAATTTTGCAAGATTTTTGGGGAAGATTTGCAAAAAGAAATATTAGTCCCAAAATTGAGAGCATGTTGTCTGCTCTCAGAACTCTGGAAAACAAATTATGGGCACGAATTTCCTGAAACACCGTCGTTTGTATCAAGCACAGGTTGAGTTAAGATAATTCAAAATCAGTAAAGAAAACTTTATATGCACTGACCAACATATTTTGATCATCTGTAACATCTGGTTCAGCAGCTCAATTCAATGAAGCCGTGTACTAATAATAGTTCCCTAACAAAGCTTCAATCATTATGGTCTCCACTTTGATTGAAAATTTTAAGGATCAAAAGACATTATGATTGTCTTTTATTTTTCTTGTTGCTGTAGCAGTTACAGCCATAAATGGCACATTCTTGGAAACCACGGACTGCAGCATTATGGTATTATATGAAACGATAGTGATCTTATAGCTAAGCATAGTAACATTTCTTAGCACTGGCCAAAAAGTGAGCAGCAAACCAAGATGACCGTTTCTGTTTAGGTAATTTGCTCATCACTTTATAAGAATAAAAACTGGGTTTGCTGAGTTCGTTTTTTTTTTAGTTATAAGTACCTGAAGATAAAATATAGGCAATTGATTCCTTCATGCTATCACAATGGCAGCACAAATATAATTTTGGTGTTTCACGTATGTATGGAAGCATGATACAGTATTGTTGTAATGACCCATCAACTAATCATGTCGATTTAAAGTGTCAATACTGTTTCGAGCCTTTTTGAACCCACATCAGCAGCTGTAATTTGGAGCCATATCACAAATTTTAACAGAAATCTTATTTGATGAGTGAGTTCTGAATGTTAAAAGAAGAAGAAAAACCTGAAATAATCGAAACGTTCTTCTATCATGAACCACTCTCTCTCATCTCTTGTGGGGACAATTGACTGATCAACAAGAATACTTCATACGCAACAATGGTTCTCCGGTTTTAGAGTGAAACTGGTTTTCCTCGAGCTTGAACTGACTCTTGGCCAATTGGTGCTTGGGAGCTTCCCTTGCGTATCATCAGATGATATGTGCTGCCTCCTTGAGCTTCCATACATTTTCAGCTGCATTTAGCTCAGCAAAACATGAAAGATAGATTTTTATCTGGCCACATTTTCCCCGTGTACTCTTCGAAAGGAGTTAACATTCCGCGCCATTATGTCATGCGAACACAACAAATCTTGCAACCTTTTTGCTGTATTTCGACTACAATATTATTATAAACTCAAAATCCGTTGCGGGGGCAAAGGGGTGCGACCTATTAAATAGAAAACCCATTTGTCATGCTATACGGTGCTATAAGACTTCAAAGTGAACACAAAGCGAGAAATCGATTACTAAAAAGGGCACACTCGAAGCGTGTCAACAAAACAATGTAATGTGGGACTTCGTAAAATACTATAAAAATGTACGATTAAAATTCGTCTGACCTTTAAATTGCCTTCATAGCAATGAAAAACAACTCCAATATGTTTAATCTGGCGCATTTATGGTGAATTATCAATAAACCAAAGCGAAAAAATGCCGACCTATCCGAGGGCTTCTAACTTTTCGTCCGACATGAATATCTGCATGAACGCTGCTCATTGGTCGAAATTTATCACGTGACAGCTGTCATAGAATGCCTGAATTTAGGTTACCATATCAACAAATGGAAAATGGCGCGTCCGCAACCCCAAGATCAAGGCGGAAAGGCGGAAAGAGACGTGTGTATACCAGGTGTATACGAGGTATACGTTGCATACGTATAAGCGACCTGGCAAGATCGAAGTCCATGCGTCGTCGACCAATGAATGAGACTGTTGATGACATTCATGTCAATCATGCCGACAGGGAATATAAAAACGGCCCGTTTTCCGATACAGTCAAAACCTCCAGGGCTTGAGTACAACGAGGAGCGCTCTTGTTGTGGAGGCCCTCAGAGCTGAAAATTGAACTATCTGTTTAAACTATCTTCAAACAAACAATCAAGACGTTCAACCGATTCGTAAAATTAACAACATTCGAAGAAATTTCGAGGGGATAATATGGCCAGCTTGTATAGGTATAGTAGGAGTTTTTATTCTCTTGGTACTTGCCCGTACTTCCTATTTTACAGAACTTCTCTGGATCACATTGCAACAGTTTTGTCAAACTGTATGTATGTGTCCTAGTTGTGTTGTGTTGATGTTTGCTCAATCCAGAGGCCCGAGGTTTTCGGGTCGAAAAAAACATACTGTTTTCCCGGGATATTTTACGTGTGCTCGCGAGCTCCCGGGAAAGTGTGAATAACAATGGTTGGCGTTGGAGGGAGCACTTCTAACACCAAGTCATGAGAAAAAAATTACAGACAAGGAACAGTATTGACTGAAATGAGAAGATGCGAGGTAATTGAACGTTACAGATTGTCACCTGAAAGAACTGAGTGCGTTATTTCCAAGTTTGAAGGACCACATTGAGGCGCAAGACCAGGCGAAATTTATTATTTTCCGCTAGATCCGGCGGAGGTTCAGGTGGGTAATTTTCCTTTTTTCTATGTTCTGACCACTGTCACTTTCAACGTCTTTGTGGATTAAGAGGCCCCTTTCGAGTCTGCTCAGGGATTCAACTGTTTTTAATCAGTTTTAGGTCCAGATAGCCTTACAGTACTTTGCAAGTGGAAGTTTCTTGACAGTCGTCGCAGAGACCAGGGGAATCTCCAAGGCCAGGCGCGAGTCGCTGTGTTCACTCCGTTGCTCAGTGTTTAAAGTGTATTGCTAGCGAGTGGATAATCTTTCCCTCATCAAGAGAAGAAATGAATGTAATCATTGAGATTAAGTGTTTTACCAAAATTTTACAAAGGTACTAATTGACTTGTAAAGTATTAAACTCTACTAGTATCCTAGTACTGCACACGATCATTAGAGAGCATTCCATTTTCATTTATATAATCTATTTCGTGTTTGTAATTTAGACCTAAATTCAAACGTTTTTTCCATTCGGGTAGGAATATTCCCAAAAAACAGGGGTCCAAAAGGGCACATAACAGTATATTTTCGGAGAAAACGAGTTGTCCTAAATGCTGTTCTCTCTGCGGTCCGCATCCCGTGGTTCGTCTGTCATATAAATTGACACAATAACAGTGATGTTCGAATATGATTAAAGAGTATTTTCCAAAAATGTTGAATGATTCATATTCTGATGCACACATTTAACTGTTAATCACTTCAAGTTTTAAGAGCCGTAGTTTTATTGGATCCGCCGCCTTAACTATTGTGATCTTTTATAGGAAACTATTACTAAATTTCAGTCTGTTGGAGCTTTCCCTGAGATTATGTGGGGGCGATCGACGGCACGCTCATCCCAATCGGCGCACCAGCAAAAGAGGTATACCTTTACGTTTGTCACAAGGTGTCTCATGCCATCGATCAACGAGATGGCAGTCTGCGATGAGGAAATGCGATTCACAAACCTTGTGGCCAAGTGGCATGGTTCGATTAGTCTATGGCTAAGCCATATGCAGATTCACATGAAAAAGAAACAGCAGGAAGGATGGTTTCTTGGGGAAAGAGGTACACCCTACAGAGATACCTTACAAAATGTCGAGTGCAGTGGAAGAAAATTATCAAAGGAGCCACACGAGAACACGGAATATGAAAAAAAGAGACTTTGCTTTCGGTGTCTTGATATCTCTTGGGGACGATGCAGTTCTCCCCACGTTGTTGTTGTTATTATTATTATTATTATTATTATTATTATTATTATTATTGACCCTTATTGACAAAAAGCAACAACACTATATAAGAAAAAAATGATAAATCTAGCCATTAGAGCAACATAAATTATTTTATCTTTTGTCATAGAAATAAGATTTGCGATAGCACAGACTTAAATTAATAAAACTTGCTTTAATTTTTTTGTTTGATTCACTTCAATTTCAAGTAGCCAGTTGTTAATTGCCTATATGTAGAGAAATTTACAACTGTACCCAAAGACAAATAAAGTTTCCATTATTATTATTATTATTATTGTTATTATTATTATTATTATTATTATTATTATTATTATTATTACTATTATTATTATTATTATTATTATTATTATTAATTTAATCTTGGGTAACTGGTTACTATGACCACTGGAAAGCCTCCCTCCTTCAATCACTTACAATCAATCAACATAAACTCAACTGCCCTATACCGAGATAATAGTAAATATGACATGATGAATGCTTCAAATGTTATGATAAGGTATTGCACTGAGTCACAACTTCACTTTTGAAAAGCGTGGAAATGTTTTTAGCCACCACAACATAAATATATTACTGTACTAATGAACAATATATTGCACAGCAAAATTGAGTTGCACAAGTTAAAATGCCACACTTCCTTTACCAAATGCTGAATTATTGTTGGGAGGAAATAAAAAAATATCACAAAAACAGCTGGCAATTATAGCCATGATTAAATTACAATGATTATCATTATTACCTCTTTGTTCTTTGCCATTCAGATCCTCAATTTCAAGTTCCAGTTGCTTTCTTTTTATTCTATAGTAACTGGTTGCCACCTCAAAGTGCTGAAAGTGCCAAGCCTACTATCTGATTGAAAAACATGGCCACTTATGTGGAAAAAATTTACCATTACCTGCAACTGAGCATCTGAAAGATTTTTCTTTCTCTGTTTGTTGGATAGGACATGTCATACAATGTGCAAAATAAAACAAGAAAGTAAATCAGCCACTATTCAAAATTATGTTGTATGAGCCCTGCACGGTCTACTAGTGCATGTCTACATGTGCAATTAACAAAATTTTACCCACCACAAACAATAATTTCTTAAAGGCTTTCAAATAATGGAAATAAAAAAGATATAGCTATTACCTAAATACCCAAACTTTGATCTCAAGCCACGTATGTCTCAGCTTCAAGCTCATTTGGGCATGACGGTTTTACAAGCAGCAAAGTTTTAAAAATGTAATAGGTCAGTTAGCACCATCTTTTATTAATCTCATAACTTATAAACAACGTAAAGTCCAATGACTGAAAAATATTGTGCAAAAGTACATGCACCTTTCACTGTTACAGTTGACTAAATTCAAGGATATTATACTTTGTGACAGGGAAAAATATTATACAAGGGGGTCATTTCTTGAAAGTTCCGAGACTTTTGAGGAATTTTTCAGACCAAAGATATTAGACTGAATGTCAAACTGATCAACCCCTTTTAAACAGGCATGAAACTTAGCAATTGTGCTGTGTTGCCCTGTTGAAAGACCTGCTCTCAGAAATGAGCCCCTGTAGAGAGAAAACATGCCTTAAATATATATATTTTTTTCAAGGTACCTGTAAATCAGACTCTACCTAGAAAGAAGGATCTTTGCATGGCACAGATGAATTGTTGCTGCCATCATTTTCTTTCTGAATAATGAGGGAAGGGGAGATGGTACACAGTAATAGTGACCATGAACTAGGGAAGAAGACTTTCAAGGAGAGGTTAACATATTTTTCTCTTTACAAGAGTATAAAAAGCATGGCAGTATAAGTCGCTTAAGCAACAAAATTAAACAAAGAAAAATTAATAATTCACCCTAAAATTAAATAGCAGTACATTTTGTTCCTATTGAATGTTAGTTCATTAACTGTGAGACCTTTCTCCAATATTTTCAATGCCGTTAAACATATGATTCTTTGGTTTATTATCAGCATTTGAATGCAGTTGATGTAAACAACTGTTCAATGCAAAACAGCAATGCAATAACAAACTAAAGCATAATAGGGAGCTTAAGCAAGCACATTTTTGAGCCCTGGACGGCAACCAGAAGTGAGCTATTCACTTTTAACTTGTCCTCACACAACCACATTCACATTGCTGAGTATCTTTTCTCCATTAGAGATGCATAGTATAAAAAGCTGGGAGACAACACAGTCCGGGCACATGAAATGTTCTCTTCCGGTTGCCGTCCATGTCTCAAAAAACATTGCATACTTAAGCTCCCCAATATTCAATTACCTCAATCATGACACAGTCTTGGCTACAGCTGGCCATCACATGTCATCACATGTCTCTATCCATACAGTTTCTGTTAAACACAAAAAAGCAAGGTGCCGTTACATTACTGTTCTACAACCTCTCCTCAATCAATCCTGCCACACAAAGGTTGAAGAAAAAATGAAATGGTGTTGTGATCTACAACATTGCTGATTCAAGCTTATTTGAACAAGGAAGAGAAAAATGAAGTCAAAATATAAATATATACATTAAATTTAGATATGCATCGATCATATCAACATAGTTATAAGTGTATACAGTCATTAATTTCAATGGTCATTCTTAGGCATCTCTATTTTAATTACATTATTAATACTGCTAACATTAATAATTTTATTTTAAATTAGTTTGTATATTTGTATGTTTGATATTATTGTCACAAAATCCTATTAACAAATTGCAATATTACCAAGAGTGTCAGTTCCACCAGTTAATTGCCCATATTGTATGCTTGGGGACCTGGAGGACATAAGTACATGTAACTTGCCTCTCTGAAAACCTCGTTGACAGTATTGGAGCAGTGGAGTTTTTGAGACCTTCACTGAATTCCTGCAATGTAAAGTTATTTTACATTGTTTTTAATCAAGCAATTAAGAAAAGATGTATCACAAAAACACAACTACTGATCATTGATTGTTTTTGTTGCTCTTACCTGAGCTTCATCTGGTAATTAGCTCCCATTACCAGTGACTTATTTATTTATTTATTTATTTATTTATTTATTTTTATTACAACTTAATGGAAACAACTATATACATGTATTAAATATTACTTATTAAACAAGAAAAAAATCAATTGTAAGGAGAATAGTAAGAAACCATAGGGATAATCTGTAAAAGAGTAATTAACACTCCATACTAGACAGATCACCGAGAAGCTGAGCAAAAAGTTTTTAACAACATGTTTAAAAGTTGCCAGAAAAGGGGCTAATCTAAGCTCTAATGGCAAAGAATTCCATTTAAGACTCACCTACAATTCTATTACAATAGCTTGTCTTTCCCTGGCGGGTCTGCCTTTCCTTTAGTCCTTCCTTTTCACAGAGGCGGTCAGATTTTCCTGACGTTTCTTCACGTGCATTTTTTTTTTCCAAATTACCAAACCTGGCCCCAGTTGTTCAAAAGGTGGATAACGCTATCCACCGAATAAATCACTATACATTGGGGATAACGCAATTGGTTTTGCTAGCCCCAGTTGTTCAAACGATAGACAGCACTATCCACCGGATAAATCACTATCCAGCGGATAAACACTAGCAAAACCAATTGAGTTATCCAATGGATAGTGATTTATGCGGTGTAAAGCGCTACAATTTATCTTCAGTGGATGGGATGATACTCACCGTGACTGCATTGTGTGACTTGCGTCATTTCCGCTTCTAATCCATTCTAATTTGTTCCCAGGATCTCTCTTCTCTGCCTCCTTCCTCAACCACAAAGAGACCCTGGGAACGAGGTTGAAATGTTTGTTTTCTGTGTTGGTTGTGTTGTCTCGGAAGTTGATAGTTAACAACTATTCACTGAAGTCATAGTGCTGAAGTGGAGGTGGCTAGTGGTGGATATTTACCGAAGCGGCGAGGTAAATATACACCACTAGCCACCGACGTTGAGGTGAATAGTTGTTTTAGTATATATTAAAACAGTGACATAATACAGCACAAAAAGACGATTTTAACTCATTTATTCCTGCAAAGATTAGGAAATTTTTGGGAGCAAATTCCGCGCGAATTGCTCGAAGGTGAATACTTAACAACTATTCACCGAATTGGAGGTGGCTAGTTGTTTAATATATACTAAAACAGTGAGATAATATACACCACAAAAAATTTATTTGAATGTCTTCTTCACTTATCACGGATGCAAATCGGGACGCTATTTTTTCCTGAGTTGCTCGGAAGTAAATAGCACAGGATATCCGGTGTTTGACGAGCCAATCAGTGCGCGAGTTCAACGCTATCCACTGTTTTAGTATATACTAACAAAGGATATCCGGAGTTTGAGTAGCCAATCAGCTCGGGCGTTCAACGCTATCCACTGTTTTAGTACATACTAATAACAGTCACACTTGCGAGACTTGAAATTAAATATACCCGTACTCAAAAAAAGCGAGAGCGAGCCTTCGCAAGCATATTTATAGCCCCGGTGCGCTGGAGTGAGGTTTCCAAATGCTTTCGCGTGCTCGCTAAGCACGAACACAGCAAGGACACGTTTTGGCGGTAAACGCGATATCCATTTCATTGGCATTTTTAGCGGCATCTTTCCAGTTATGTGGTTTAATGTTGACCTATTTAATCCAAAACGTCGGCTCCAAAGAATAGGCCTAGAAGCAGCAAATCAACTATTATGCATGATTATAGGACCCCATACGTCGATGGTTTTGTCGTATTCTTCGGCATTTTCTTCAAGGAAACTGTTTCCCTCGACGTTTTGAAGTGAATTCGGCGGAAAAGCTCGCCAGGCCTGTAACGGCTGGTAGCCATATTCTTTTGGCGGGCTTTGGCAGAATGTTGAAACTAAAAGATTAATGCCCGGATGAACATCACCCCAGTCAGGCGGGGTACCCTATCTTCAGCATTCACATGGAGAAAACTCACTCCACCCTAAGCGGGTTACCTGTCCCGGCTGACCGGGCAACGGGACAGTAGTGTCTTCCAAATTTTTAAACTAGACGTCCCTAATAGAGAAAAGATATTTAAAGTGGTACTACGACCAAAAAAAAATTTTGTTTTTCCTTTGGATTTCAAAACTATGTTAACTAAACACTAACTCACCCAAGTTTTAAGTTCTGATTTTAAAAAGACACCTGTTTATTTTAGCTGGAATTTTCTTATTTATTGGTCCGCCATTACTAACTTTAAAATCTTGAGAGAGCTGGGTCGCGGAGAAAATGACGTCAAACACTCACTAGTTTAAGAATGCAACCCGTGTGTACGCGGCCTAATTAATATGCAGCACGGGAGTCTCGGGCTTTCAGACCTTTCAACCCGTGTTTTGCATATATAATAAATTGCGTTTACACGCTGAAATCTTAAGCTAGTGAGTAAATGACGTCATTTTCCCTAGATCCAACCCCCTGAGGTCCAATCGGCCGGTTTTGAACGTGAGTAATGGCGGACCATGAAATCCAAAACTTACACTTAAAATAAACAGCCTTTGGATAAAACTCAAAGCTCAAAATTTTGCGAGTTAGGTGTTAAGCGAACACGCTTTCAAAATATGAAGAAACAAAGGAAATTATTTTTTGATCATAGTACCACTTTAACAATGTGCTGTGTGAAGACAAGTTAAAAGGGAAAACAGCTCACTTCCGGTTGTCGTCCGCATTTCAAAAACGCGCTTGCCTTAGCTCCCCAACACCGCAGAAAAACGCAAGTGCATGCTTACGTAATACCACTAGGCAGCTCTTAAAAGCCTTCATAATTCTTCTCCAGTTAATCCGTGAGCTTGCTCACGGGAGAATTTCATTTTATTTCACAGTCGCTCTGATCTTGCGAATCTACCTGACGAAGGTTTCATCATAATTGAGGGAGGGGATGGTGGACCGATGCTCCCTGCTGATGCAGCTACTTATCAGACCAGCGGCTTGAACCACACTGGAGCAAATGCTGCCGCGGACTCAATTTACTTTGCTGACGGAGGCGCTTGGCAGGCGACGGAACAAAGCCAAGTTATGGGGGCAGATGCTAATCAAGCCAACGGGCTGAGTGACGCTGCTGTGGGAGGAGCTGTGAACAATCAATCCAGTGAGCTTATTGGAGGCCCAAACAACGGGCTTTGGCAGAGTCGCACTGCTGAGAGAGGCAGAGGAATGAGCGACTGGCACATGGCTGACATGACTGTTGACCAAACCAGCGGAAGGGACTACCCTGTTATGGGGCTTGGCGCCCATCACGTCATCCATAGTGGACACTCAGCGTCGGAGAATATATTCAGAGTTCCCTCTGGTGAGGGTGCCCAGCAGATCAACGGGTTACCTGGAAACCATGAAGAGGAACTTGTTGCTGAGGAGGCCAATGGATCGAGCGTCCACAGAGTAGGACGTGCGTGGCAGGCACGTGAAATGAGCTTCCTTGATCATGCTAATGGCGGCAACTGTCGCCCGCATGGGACAGCTGCAAGGGAGGCTCCGCGCTTCCCCATCCAAGAAGAGGTGACATGCTTGCATGTGCAGGAACAAGGTGACGGATATGCAGCACCACAGGCGACAATTCAACTTCCTGAGGTCCTGCCAGGCGAAGCCAATTTAGTCTCTTCTGTGGGAAACGCGGAAAAGCCCACACTGCATTGCTGCAGTACAGAAGAGGTAAAACAATGGAAGCAACAACTTACGAGGCAAGTGGCACGTTTGAATTACCAATAATAATAATAATAATAATAATAATAATAATAATAATAATAATAAAGAAATACCGGTAAATAAATAAATAAAGTATGGCGTGACATCATAAATACTCTTGCTCTTTGACCATTTCAACTTAATCAAAAACATAAAACAAACAGCTAGCCGCTACAAACATAATGATATGATAAAGCGCATTTTACTTTTGACTCGACGTTTCGTATGCTACATGTGACATTATGTTGTAACCTGTTCTTACTGCGTGATCTGCAATGGCGGAAGTTTGATTGATCCCATTGAGTGCTTTGAAATGATCTTTTTCACGGTCACATAAGCGACGTTTCGTTTTACCAATGTAAAACTCATTGCAGTCCCAACAAGATGCCTTATAAACAACCCCGGACGTGTCGAATGCTCTTCGGTCGTTGTGAAGTAGGTGGTAAGATAAATATGAGTATTTATTATATGTACAAGTTAAAGCGAACTAGTGAAAGAATCTTAAATATCACTGAGGACGAAAGACAAAAGTGGTCCTTTCGTACTTAACAG